>NW_027466107.1:3787500-3939049 GCF_046127955.1 Nelusetta ayraudi
TGTGCACATGGTGTACATAAAGGGTTTCCATGCACGTTAATGTGCACATTAATGCCTGTGAGGCCTGTGTGGACTGTTCTTTGACTCCTTGTTGTGTGTGTGTGTGTGTGTGTGTGTGTGTGTGTGTGTGTGTGTGTGTGTGTGTGTGTGAGCGAGTGGTATCCGTGGGGTTGCATGAAAATGATTTATTCTGCAGGGAAGCTGAGACTTGGCCAACCTCACATCTTTACCCCAGGATGCTTTTTTTCCTTCCTTGAGCGTTACTTTTGACTGAGAGCCAAAATTTGAGTCCTAATGAAACCAGCTCTACAATTACTGTGCTACCAATTGGTAGCAAAGCGGCAAAGCAGAGGTCTTTGAAAAAATATAAAATGTGAGTTTAGAAAAAAAAAAAAAAAAGTAGGCCAAGATGAATTAGATTAGAAAATACATCTAAGCTGAGGCAGCAGCCAGAAACCTCCCATTTATCATATCCAGACACTTTCCCACCACAATGCTGAGAACAAATGAGCTATTATGTGTTCCTTCATTTTAAATCTGATATTGTACCTCACATCAACTCCCAGCCACCGCCACCGCTCCCATGTTGCTCCTGGTCTTTGTCTCCTTTTCAGCCCTTAACTTACTTTTATCTACTCACATCTTCCTCCCGTCCCCTCCGTATCTCAGCTCTTCTACCCTCCATGGTCCTTTGCCTTTTCCCATTTCCTCCCTCCCTCCCCTGCCATTGCCATGATATCTTTCATACGTTCAATGCTTTTGTGTTCACTGGCTATCTCTTCCTCTTCTCCCTCCTTCCCTCCCCCACCCTCCTCTGCCCAAACGCAACACCTCTTTGCCAGTCTTTGTGTGTCCGGGGACGCTGCTCCGGGTTCAGGCGGCCAGCTCGCTGCAGGAAGCAGAGCACCAGGCAGGGGCGTGGTGTAAGGATCCGCTGCAGTCTGGGGACCGACTGTACGTCATGCCCTGGACCCCCTATCGCACAGACATGCTGTACGAGTACGCCTCCTGGGAAGACTTCAAACAGAGCAAGCCAACCACTAACTACAAGTGAGGGCGCCTCCCACTGTCCGGGATGATCAAAAGCAGCTGCTCGCCGTATTGATTTATCGACGTTTGATGGGGATGCGGACGGCGATGCCACCTAGGGTTTCACCCTGCCGTCGGCAAGGCCACGTTTGCAGGACTGTGTCGTGCAGAGTGGGTTCATTTAATTGTCCTTCCCGAATTTGTGCTGAGCTCACGCGCAGGATTTCTCCTCTGCAGGTTGCCCAACAGAGTCGACGGGACGGGCTTCGTGGTGTACGACGGCGCCGTCTTTTACAACAAGGAAAGGACGAGAAACATAGTCAAGTACGACCTGAGGACGCGCATCAAGAGCGGCGAGGCCATCATCACGAACGCCAACTACCACGACACCTCCCCCTACCGCTGGGGAGGGAAGTCGGACATCGACCTGGCGGTGGACGAAAACGGCCTGTGGGTGATCTACGCCACCGAATCCAACAACGGGCGGCTGGTGGTCAGCCAGGTGGGGGAGCAGCGCCGAGTGGATTGTGTCCGAATCCAATCTGAGAGGTCAAATGTCGCATGCGAGTGGCTTACAGTTGAGATTAGACAAACGAGATAAGCGCAGGGTTTACAGGACAGGTCTCTTCCAAAGGATGAGACTCATTTTTAAATCCCATCATATCTGAAAACTAATCTGCCCTTTGCAGGGTAAACATTTGATGTGTTTTTGCTTTTGCCCCTTCAACATTCACAAGTCCATAGACTGTAATAACTGACTGTAATAACAAAACCCCTTTCAATCTCAAAAGCTAAACCCCCTCCATGCCTTTTATAAGATTTATTTCAGCCATCAAATTAAAGCCACATGACCGCCTTGAGGTTCCTTTACAATACAAACCATTTATTGATGACAGGCCGGCTGACTTCAGTGTTTTCCCTCTGTCTTAAGGTGAACCCGTACACCCTGCGTTTCGAAGGCACCTGGGAGACCAGCTTCGACAAGAGGATGGCGTCCAATGCCTTCATGGCGTGCGGCGTGCTCTACGCCGTGCGCTCGGTCTACCAGGACGACGACAGCGAGGCAGGCGGCGACCTGGTGATGTACGCCTACAACACCAACCACGCTCGCGAGGAGCCCGTCAACATCCCCTTCCCCAACCCCTACCAGTACATCTCCTCCGTGGACTACAACCCTCGGGACAACCAGCTGTACGTGTGGAACAACTACAACGTGCTGCGCTACTCGCTGGAGTTTGGACCGCCGGACCCGACCACAGGTGAGACGGGACGGGTCTGAAAGCTCTCTGGGAGGAGTGTGAGCAGTGTGTTTGCTTTAGCTGGTCATTCTTTCTACAGTTTTAGACATTCTCTGAAACTGAACATGTAGCCCAGCTAACGGTCGTAGCATCGCTGGCTAGTTTAGCACATGGTGCTCGGATACCGTTTGTGCATTGCGTTTCGAATGTTTCAAATTTGGATTTTAGGTCATTAAAATTAGGATATCATTAACTTCCCAAGCGGCACTGTGCTCTGGACCATTTTATCTGATCCGTTTGTACAATTCAACATGCATGAGTGTCATCAAGCCTAACAATAACCCATTCATTCAGCACAAATGATTTTTAATGATTTGAATTGTTTTTAATGGCTTTTAATAGATGATCTGGGCAGTTTGAGTGACACCTCATTGTCATACTGTGCTAACTAATCCCGCCAACTATGAATAGTTCTTTTCAAATCCTCAACATGATGTGCCACTGGTGCCACGGGTTGTGAGTTCAGGACTCGAGTGATGTGGGACAAAAAAAGAAATCTCACACGCTGTGTGTACGGAGACGTGTCTTCAGGGTTTAGTCATAATTTTAGCGCCGGCAGGTCTGCTAATGCAGTAGATCCTCCTGTATCGCTCATTTGTCTTCTGCTCCCTGCTTTTATCATCTTCACAGTGTTCCTCCTCAACGCCCAAATCACCGCAGCGCAGCAGCTATAATTGTCTTACTTTAACCCGTGAAAGTTTGGTTACTTGACATATTAAGTGCTATTTAATATTGGTACTTGAGTGCATACAATATAATGCAATTTGTAGATGCAATTACTCAGTTTCCCTTTTTTCATTTTCATTGAACTAGAATTTATTTGTGTTGTAAAGTGGGTTATGGTCTGATTACTATCTGATCATAAATTATATATATTTTTAATACGTTACCGGGGAATAATTCAGACTGTCCGTTAAGAATCTATTTTGAATCGTTATTCTCGGTGACATACTGTACGCGGCTCTTATAAACCCGATTATTGCATCTCTTTTCCCAGCCGTAAAGTGAGGCCTCTCAGGTAGAACTGCCAGAGGATTTTCTGCTCCTCTGTAGCGTGGATAAAAAAGCAGGCATCCTCTAATAAGGGGAGGGGGATCAAATGGGAACGCTATGTTACATTATCGCAGTCCATCGATATGAGAGGGAGCTTCGGCTGTATTGTACATCTAAGCCACATAAAGTCCTTCATAAAGGCTCAGGCCTGTGGATTAGGTCCAGAGAGAGTAGACACACACACACACACACACACCGTGCATGCAGACTCTCCGTTTGATCAGGAAGAATTTTGTACTTGTGATGTGCGTCTTTTATCTTCCCGTTAGGATTCGGTTGTTGTTGGTGGTGACTTCTCTGAAACATTTGATCAATTATTTACTTCTGCCTGACTGTGCGCTGATTCGCTCTTCCCCTCCTCCTCCTCCTCCTCTTACTCTCTGGCATTGAGAGTATTTGTCACCCCAATTATTGTCAGACTAACTTTTGAACTCCACTTCTGAGGGACAATCTCACATTCTCATACATGTGCCCTTCGCTCTCTTGATCTCGCCCTTTCTTCTTTTTTTCTTTTGGCTTCTGCTGCTCTCTTACCAATCCCTGCCGTCCTTCTGTAACTCTCTAAATCTCTGTTGCTCACTCACCCGGGGTCTCATTCGCCGCCTCTGACTCTCTCGCCCTCAGGTCCTCTGACCACCACCCAGGTGACCACCACTCTTCCGGCCAGGCCCTTCACCTCCAGTTCCAGCCCCACCACTGCCCGCCCCGTGGCCCCCACCTCCCGCCCCATCGGCTCCATCAACAAGCACCCAGATCTCCGCCCCATCACGGCCACAGTGCCCGTCACCCGCCGGCCGCACCCTCCTCCTCCTCCTCTGGACCCGGAGACCAACGTCTGTGAGGCCAAGCTCATCCGTGGGATCCGGTGGCCGACCACGCAGAAAGGAGAAACGGTGGACCGCCCGTGTCCCAAAGGATCTCTGGGTGAGACCATTTGCTCATATACTTTAAAAAAAAAACTGGGGATATTTGTTTTCACTCCGCGAGACAACCGACAAAACGTCCTTCATGCCTCATGCACATTCGGCTGTTTGCGCAATGCCGCATTTGCATCTGTGTGACTTGTGCACAAAGATGCACATGTCACAAAGATTCAGTAGGAAGAAGATTGTTGTCTTCCTCCGTCCCCGCCGCCGCGGCTCCCTCGGGACTCGCAGATGAAAGCTTGTCCTCTGCGAACGGGAGGCTCATCTCCCGCAGAAAACAGCGCTGATTGAAAGCAGCGAATAATGAAATGAAAGGCTCGACAACACAGGCTTTACTTCCCTTCATGTTAGTTTCTATACCTTTAAACAGGCAGCCAACATAAAACGCTCCCTTCTGTCACGGGGGCGGTGATGGGGGGAGGGGAGGAGAGTGGGCGGGGCACCTTCCTCCCTCTTCCTCCGTCTTCCTCCGCGGTGCTTCTGTGCTGTGCTCCCTCTCTGTGAAAACAGCAGTAACGTTAATTTGGCAGCTGGCTTAATTGCTGCATCTTGGCAGAGCTCTCAAACCCAATCTGTGATCGATAGAGTGGGGGGAAGGGGGTGGGGAGGGAGGTGAAGGAGAGGGGAGGGATAAAAAAAATCAGTAGGAGGGAGGGAGTGAGACAGGAAAGAAGGAGTGAACAGCACACGTGCTGAGATTCTGCCGCTGCACTTGCTTCCTCGGTCGCCTCCGCTCCTCCGTCTCTGTCTCTCCCTTTTTAATGTGGCCCCTCTCTGCTGTCTCCTCTTTGGTGCTTGACGCTGGTTATTTGTGTTGCGCCGCCTCAGACAGACCCTTCACTGGTTTAGTCCTGGTGTGGTGTCCTTTCCCTGAACCCTTGTAACAAAACAACAGAAAAAAGACCATGCTGGGAATGAGGTTCGCTGGGATTTCTTCCTTTCTTTCTCCCGTTCCTTCAAGTGTTTTTTATTTGACGGTGAGATATCGCGGATGATTGCCTTCTGTGCCCGTGTGCGGCACCGTGGTACGTCTGCACAGTCCTTTCAAACCATTTCTTAAAGCATTAAAGCTTGTGTTGGCCCGGCTGTCTTCTTCTTCTCCTTCTTCTTCTTCTTCTTTCTCTGTTGCTCTCCCGTCTCTCTCTCACTTCTTTTCACTCCATTATCTCATGTTTCTGACCCATTTTCTTTTTTTTTTTGCTGTACGCTCTAACTTCTTCCTCCATCCCTGTATTCTTCCAACACTTCCACTGCATTTTTTCCAACATTTACTTCATCCCATTTTCCATGGCTTCAAAAAAACGGTGGTAGCCCTCTCTCCCTCGACACTTTTCGTTATAATGGCGGCGCCTAACGCTTATTATCCCTCCATTATATCCCCCTCCTCTTCTTCCTTCTGCCTCCGCTCCTCCGCAGGCATCGCTTCGTTCCAGTGCTTGGCGGAGCAGGTCATGTGGAACCCGCGGGGTCCTGACCTGAGTAACTGCACCTCCCCGTGGGTCAACCAGGTGGCCCAGAAGGTGAGACCTGGAGCCTCAGCCCATGGCAGCGGGCCTGTCCCCTTCCTTCGCCCCCACTGCCCCGACCGTCCTCCCTGTCCACCTCCACGCAGACATTAGCATATCTCCAAGGCTGGCCTGATTAAAATACAGACTCATTTTAGCCGGCCCTTTATTACAAGGCATCTGCTCTTGATACTTAATTAACTCTCCCTCTTTTTTTTTTGCTAATACACTTTAATTACAGCTGCTTTAATTTTTTTTTCTTTTTTAATGAAGCCGAAGGGCCGACGGCATGCAAACTCCCCTGCCACTTGAATGTCTCTCATACGATGCATCAAAGCTACTCGTATCCCCCGTGGCGCAAATATTAGCGGAGGTACGAACTTCTCCCAGGCAACGGGGGGCTATTAGGGTTTCCTTGACTTTTATTTTGAAATTGAAAGCTTTGGCAAGCATGCCACTGACTGCTTGATAGATTAAAAGAAGATTCGCGAAAACAACACTGCAGGACATTCAGCGGAGGATCTGCGTAAGCTGTTTAGTCACAGGAAATAAAAACAAGCTTGATTGGCGATAAAAAAGAGGAAGTTTGTTTTCCTGCTAAGATTGTAGGGATAAAATTATCGAGTCAGTGAGTCATGCGTCGTCTTCTGTCATTTTTAGATTGGTGGAAGTTGTGAGATGTAAGTAATAAGATGTCAGATGAACAAAAGTGTCAGTGATGTGTGAGCAAATGCTGTTAGATGTAACTCACTGTAAGCAAATGCACCCTTTTATCGAAAACACACCCGCAAGTTCCTAAGAACCGCATTCTCTTTGCCATCTGCAATAGCATCAAAATCATTACTACAATCTGAACTCCTAGAGTGCCTCTGTACACACTGCAGCCATCCAATCAATTCAGATTCTTGGCTGAAAGAACAGCTTTCCAAAGCATACTGTATGTATTTTGATTTAAACAGAAAAAAACAGACCCGTATTTGTGCCAGGCATCAGCTTTTTTAAAAGTTTTTTGTTTTTAAGTTTATGCAGGTGCCTGGAAGGGAAACTAGCATCACAAAAAGAAACACGATTGAAACAATCCATCATACCTCCGAGACTATCCTGCACTATCTTGGCAAAAAAAGAAACAACCCTGCATTTTTCAAGGGGCTGATTTGCAAGCGCAACGAGGAAGACAATGAGAAGCTCGACTGGCCAGAAAAAAAGTGGCCAATATCAATCTGTACCGAAGGAGATTGGTCACCTTGATGCGTCTTCTCATGCAGATTAAGAGCGGCGAGAATGCCGCCAACATTGCCGGAGAGCTGGTCAACCTCACTCGGGGTCCCATTCAGGCTGGAGACGTCAGTTCCTCCGTTCGACTGATAGAGCAACTGTTGGACATTCTGGATGCTCAGCTGCAGGCCCTGAGGACGGGAACCAAGGAGACGCCCCCTCGAAACTACAACAACTTCAACAAGGTGCAAAACACTTGTACTTGCTTGGCATTTCACCAGGATTTTTAAAGCTGGATTGACCCCCTGCTTGACTGGGATCCAGGAGCAGCTGAGGGTTGTGGGGCTTTTTTTTGTGTTTTTGTGTTTTGTTTTTTTTTTCACTTGGGTATTTTATTACACCATATAATTGCAGCCTTTCTTTTCTGCCTCGCAGCTCCAGAGGCGAGAGCGGACCTGTCGGGCCTACATTCAGGTAGCGTTTTCCTCATCTAAGCGCCTGTTTAACATGCCTGTGGAGTAGAGCTGCTCTTTGACTTGGAGTATCTGAGAGAAGATAAATCCTTGAGCAGACGAGGGTTCGTGGATGAGATTCAGTTGGCTCAGTGCTCCGTATTATGATTTATATTGCCTTTGGACTCATCGCTTCTCTGGTTCCGCACTGAGCAGCGGCACGGTTACGTTTTGTTGTAACATCTGGCCTACAGCATGTGCGGTATTCAAACGCCGGTGTCGAAGTTCCGGGAGCACAAGTGCGTTTTGCGACTGACTCCCCGAGTTTAATCCTCGCTCAGAGTGTGAATATCTTTGGCGAGTGTGGGAGTCAGCTGTTGTCGGACGGCGCCTAACTGTGCGATATTGGACTTGGTCTCCTTGTGCCGCACAATAAGGTACAATATCTGCAGCTCGGAGAAAATGTAATTTGACGACGGGTCTGAAATGCAACAGTTTGCGTCGCCGTAGCCCTTCTGTGCTTTTTCAATATTTGTGCAATATCTCTGCTTTCTGTGAAAGCTGTAATGTAATATTATGAAAAGGCCCTGCCTCTGCTTCTCCATAAGTAAATTATGACAAAGTTTGGCACTCTGCAGCAGCCAGCCCTGACCTGTCTGCAGTGTTTTGCAAAATGACATCATCTCACTCTCCCTTTATCTGTGGAAAAGATAAAAACTGACCAGTGCCCCCAAACTGACTGGGGCGATTGGATCACCGTCGCGACGTCGCTCGCCCACGTCGCGCAGAGAGACGAAGCCTCGCCGCCGCCGGTCGCAGACAGAGCGCATTCCGATGCAGAATTCATTTTGTTAACAGCGCTGCTCTTTATTCCACGCAGCAGTCAATCCTTCATTTTGAGAGGCCCGAGAAAGAGAATTACATGATTCATCAAGCAGGCTACTCCAATAAATTGGATCGCTGATATAACCATCAAAATTGCCATTAAATGAATTGTAAGTGTGAAATAGAATGGTGATACGTCTGACATAGCGCAGTTGTGACTGTAGCGCGAGGCAGCGGACGCATTCCGGGGGAAAAAGTGGCAACTCCGCCCTTTAAAGTGTCAAGTGGTATGTTTACACTTAACAATACGCTACAACCAAAGAATAGTTCATAGCAAACGGCTAATAAAGAAATAAGGAAGCAACTGTTAATTAGGAAACAGATAATTAATAGCGAGGCGCTTCCTGGCACTGCTTCGACTCTGTGTTCATGAGCCATTGTTTAATGATTCCGTGACGATATATCTCCGAATCTGCACTCTTAGCAATTTCTTAATGAGTTTTCCCCAGATTTAATGACATTTTTGTTCTAAATGGTATGAAACCAATAAATATTAATTGCCTCCTCGTTATGAATGTGTTGTCTCGGGGTAAATTGTTTACTTAACCCAGTGAACTGAGAATTAGCCGCTGAATTTTTAATGGGGAAAACTGCTACAGTGGTAGTTCATGAATCACACCAGTAGGAGGGTTCATTCACAATTGTTTGGAAGGGTAATAAAACTCTTGTTAATCTTTTTTTTCATTTAAACGTCCCTGTTTTGTTGCTCACTGCTCGTCCGTCGGACATTGACTCGTCTATACGTTATTGCAAACCGAAACTAACCGGCGTTCCCCATCTGCGGCACCCGCCAGGCCGTGGTGCAGACGGTGGACAACCTGCTCCGCCCCGAGGCCCTGCAGTCGTGGCAGGACATGAATAGCACCGAGCAGGCCCACACTGCCACCATGCTGCTGGACGTCCTGGAGGAGGGAGCTTTCTTGCTGGCGAACAACATGTACGGGAACCGATTCTCAGACAGCACACCCAACATTGGTAAGCCAACACAGTTAAAGGGACAGTTCAGCCAAAGCTGAAATTTCACCAAATGGCCGTGTACCCCCCGTGGACGTGCTGGTGACAGTTTTTTTTTTTTTTTACTTTACTTGACTGTTCTGGAGTTGTGCGTACGGACAGAAATCCAAGTTTGTACAACACAGAATTCTCTGTGTTACTTTGGAAGACGAGACCACATCCAATTTTTTTTTAATGGCGACATTGGCATCGGTTATTTTTTTAAACTGTTGATTTATTCTACACGGTGCAGCAATTTGCCACATTAGCAATGGCTAACGTGAAGCCTTGGCTAAGATGCTACTGTGGATATTTTGGCTAGAAATGTGGCATAAACGTCACTGTTTGAGACAAATTGGCCTGCTCCTTCTATTTGGACACTTGGATGGATTTCTTTGTTGGGTTTTCTTTTTTTTTCTCATATTCAAATACTTGGCCACAGTGGGCTTGTGTTGGGTGGAATTCTTCCCCTCAGTGAAACCCAAGAATGGTCATGTGTATTAGAAAGTGTCACCAGAGCCTCCGTTGGCACTGGGCTGAGTAGCCAGTGGGCGAAATCTCAACTCTGGTGGGAACTATCCCTTTACAACGATAATCCAATCACGCACCTCTCGGCTCGAGCTTCTCATTCCTCTCGGGCGTTTGTAACAAAGGCGGTTTCCAAAATGAAATGTGTTATTTTTTTTCCTCCAGATCTCGAGGTGCACCTCCTCAACACGGAGATGGACGTGCAGGATTTGTCTTTCCCGCAGAACTCGGCCAGCGACAGCACCATCCAGCTCTCAGCCTCCACCATCAAACAGTACAGCCGAAACGGTCAGTGGTCGGGCGGGCGGGCCGCCTCCCTCCATCCCTCCCTCCATCCTTCCTCTCACCACCCCCACTCCCCCCCCCCTCCCTGCCGCCGGTCGACTGAGACAGTGCACTGTCCCGCGCCGTCCACCCGTCTGCCTCCATTTGCATTTCCATGCATGCCTGAAACAATCTGCGTGCAGTTAAATAAGTTAGCGGTTCATCATAATGGGCTAATCAGATTAAGAAAAGTGCTGAGACAATTTCTTTTCTTGATGGTTTCTTAACAGCGGCCCCTAATAGAATAGCTGGGGAGGCGTCTAGATTACAATCGGCTCCAGTCTGACAGAGCAATCTCGGCGCTCCCTCCTCCCTCTCTCTCTCTCTCTCTCTCTCCCTCTCTCTCTCTCTCTCCTCCCCATTCCCGTTCCCTCGCTCCGTCTCTCTCCGCCATCTTATCCCCCTCTCTCATCTCTCTTGTTTCTCGGCCTCCTCCTCCTCCTACTCCTCCACCACCTCCTCCCTCGGCCTGTCATCTCCCTCCCTCCATCGCTCCTCCCCCCCCACCCCCCACCGTATACCCTTTACTGTTTTTCTGTCTCCGCTCGGCTCTGCAGCCAGAACGAGATTAGAATGATTGAAACAAACGCACATGAAATATTCATACGGAATAATAAGAGATCTGTGAATGCTTGAGGGATGAATGTTCCATTGCCCTCCACATTAAATCTCGCTCTCTTGCACCAGTCAAAATGAAACGGTCCTTACCATCATTCTAACCTTCACTAACTCTCTCCCTCTGTCACTCCCCGCTCTCTATCTCTGTCAGTCTCGCCGCCATTACCATATTACGGACCCTTTTTTCCGTATTCCGGTATTTTTTTTTCCCCTCCTCCTTTTCCCTCCTTTATTCACATCGCATCTGCCTCTTTTTTTTTTGCCTCCGTTTCCCTTTATAGAATTTCTTCCTCCCCATCTGTTTTTTTTTTTTTTTTTATTCCTATTCATCTTTTCATTTGTCTCCCTCCGCTTCGCAGGGCAAGTCAAGGTGGTGTTTGTTATGTATAAAAACTTGGGCTCCTTCCTGTCCACCGAGAACGCCACGGTGAAGATGGACGCCGACGGTCCATGGCACGATAAGAAGCGGCTGGCCGTCAACTCGCACATCATCGCCGCCTCCATCAACAAAGAGTCCAGCAGGGTCTTTCTCACCGAGCCCGTCGTCTTCACGCTCAAACACCTCAAGGTGTCCAAAAATTATTACGTTTTTTTTTCCGTCCACGTTTGAAATAAACATTCCAGCAGGAACATCTTTTATTTCAACTTTTTGTTTCTTATATTTTATTTTTCTATCCCCCCTCAGCTGGAGAATTACCACACTCCAAACTGCTCCTTCTGGAACTACTCCGAGCGCTCCATGACGGGCCAGTGGTCGTCGCTGGGCTGCAGGCTGCTGGACACCAACGACACGCACACCACCTGCTCCTGCAGTCACCTGACCAACTTCGCCGTGCTGATGGCTCACCACGAGCCCGACGTGAGTAGACCGGGGCTGTTCCGCCTCCACCCCCTGATTTTATTTTTTTATTTTTGTTTTTTGAAAGGGAGAGAGAGAGAGAGAGAGAGAGAAAGCGGGGTAATGTATGCAGACTTTCAGCGGCGTGAGCATTAGCGCTCGCTCCCTCTCAGTCACACACACCCGCACACACATGCACATTAATGTATCCTCTCAAGGCTGACAAGCTCTTTGTTTTGAATTTCCTCTCTCCCTTCGTTCACTTTGACGTTTCGGGGAGGCACAACGCTTACAAATTCATGTCCTGCTACTTCAAGCTGACATTCACACGAATTTGAATGTCAGGTTTATTTATTTTTTATTATTATTTTTTTTCTCTTTCAGACACGTCGCCTTGTCTGTTGTGTTTACACTTTAGCTCCTTGCATATATTTACAAATATTAAATGGAGCTTTTTTTTTTTGGTCTCTCCCGTCCCTCCCACTCTGTCCGTCTGTCCGTCGTTCTGCCTCTGGCCCATTTTTTCTTCTTTCCTTCATTGATTCCTCATCTCACACTCTGCCACCTTGCCCCATATCGCCCCCCGCCCCCCACATTTGCACTCCATCCTGCCGCGTGTCTTTCTCCCTCGCTCCTCCTCCTCCTCCTGGACCCTCTCAGTACCAGGGCCGGATGCACGAGCTGATCCTGTTTGTGATCACCTGGGTGGGGATCGTCATCTCCCTGGTGTGTCTGGCCATCTGCATTTCCACCTTCTGCTTCCTGCGGGGCCTGCAGACGGACCGCAACACCATCCACAAGAACCTCTGCATCAACCTCTTCATCGCTGAGCTGCTCTTCCTCATCGGGATCGACAAGACGGAATACCACGTGAGCGCTCCCACTTTTCATTTTCTCTTGTAATTGAAAGATGCGTATCCGCTGACATCCATCCTGTCGTACTGTATATATAATACTGTATCTGAACTATTATCTTTAATACTTTTTCGTATTCCAACTTTAAAATGAAAAAAAAAAAAAAAAACTTTACTGGTGAACGCCGACTTAAAACTCGGTTTCGTTCCATTTCTCCGCATCTTTTATTTCCACTTGAAAATCTCCAAACATTTTCACCCGGCTGTGTCTCTGCTCTGCCTCTGTCTCCATCTCTGTTTCCTTTCTGCCGCTTCTCCCTCGACGCTTCCCTCAGATCGCCTGTCCCATCGTTGCTGGCCTTCTGCATTTCTTCTTCTTGGCTGCCTTCTCCTGGATGTGTCTGGAGGGTGTGCAGCTCTATCTCATGCTGGTGGAGGTCTTTGAGAGCGAGTACTCCCGCAAAAAGTACTACTATCTGTGCGGATACTGCTTCCCCGCGCTGGTGGTGGGCATCTCGGCGGCCATAGACTACCGGAGCTATGGGACCAAGAAAGCGTACGTGTGAAGACGGGCCTTTTTGCACCTGCAGATTGAGAAGTAGGATTATGCTATTCCCCCAGCTGGAAATGTAATATCCAATGCCGTGTGAACAGCTCTTGCACCTCCCGGCGGACCGGCATTTCTGAACACACTTAGCCAAAGCCTGATGATTAGCCTTCATAAGATAATCCGCCGAGACAGAGGAATATTGTGTGCATGTCTGTGTGTGCGTGTGCATATTATGAGTGCGTTTGTGTTTTTTTTTCTCTGTGTGTGTGTGTTAGCCTACTTTGGCGTAATTCTCTCTTCTCCTCTCTTCCACTTCAGATGCTGGCTGCGAGTGGATAACTACTTCATCTGGAGCTTCATTGGACCTGTTTCATTTGTTATCATGGTATTACAGTGGCTCCAGTGTCCGACAGGGGGATGCTGGGGAGTCAGTCTGAGTTGCTACAGGGAGTCTGCGTCACATTCACTGCTGAACAGCAGCGGCAGTGGTGGCAGCATTTTCATTGTACCTTTTTATTATGTATGATTTTTTTTCTTTTCGGTGAAAATTTGATGTGGCCTCTCCAGCTCCAGTAACTGCAGCGGCGGTCAGACTTCCAGCATCCCTCGTTGGACAGTATTGCATTTGCACTGTGTTGCCGACGCCTACCAGAAAGTTCCCGTAACGTCTCTGCGTTTTGTTCTGTCTCACGTCAACAGCTCAATCTCATTTTCCTCATGATCACGTTGCACAAGATGGTCCGCACCTCCTCGGCGCTCAAGCCCGACTCCAGCCGCCTGGACAGCATCAAGTACGTTTGGTTTGTTCTCCAGGGAATCAACACTATAAGCAGTTTTGCTCTTGGCTACTGTAGTGGTTTGTCAGGCTTGATGATGATGGAAGGAATCCTCGTTGACACCAACTTGATTATATGGAAGTCAGTTTATTCCAAAAGAAGTCAGGCATCGATTGGGCTCCCAGGTTTGGCCAAGGGAGCTCACAGACGGCTTGATTAGCTGCATGTTTGTCCTGTTTTCATAGTCAATGGCTGATGACGTGTTGCACAACATGCTTCAGACACGACACTGCCCTTCGTATCCAATGACTATTTCTCCATTTCCACTTCCGTTAGGTCGTGGGCTCTCGGGGCCATCGCTTTGCTGTTTCTGCTCGGGCTGACGTGGGCCTTCGGCTTCCTCTTCATCAATGAAAACACGGTCATCATGGCCTACCTCTTTACCACCTTCAATGCCTTCCAAGGCATGTTTATCTTCATCTTCCACTGTGCCCTGCAGAAGAAGGTAACAGTACAAGATTCCCCTATTCTCATCTCGGATGTATGGATAAATTAGTGGATGTACAGCACTGAGCGTTCAGATTTACACTCACTGCATTGAATGTTGTTGTTTCTCTGTTTCTTGGCCCATTTGACACCGCTTGCTTGCGCCGTCCATGCGAATGGTCTAATGTTGTTTTCTCTCTGTGTTTTTTTTCACAGGTCCATAAGGAGTACAGTAAGTGTCTCCGCCACTCCTACTGCTGCAGTCGCACTTCCACCACCAGCTCCCACGGCTCCCTGAAAAACTCGGGACTGCGTGCCAACAACCGCTACTACAGCGGCAGCCAAGCTCGCCACGCAGCGGCCCACAGACAGGTGCGGGCGGGACCGAGCCACACGTTCACTCAGTTGCACTCTGAGGGCGGCACACACGTATGTGTTTGTAGTTCATCCGACATCTCAGTCGTCTCGAAAACATTGAACAAGTGAATGCACGCACGCGTCTGTCGCGAGAAACGATTCCTCTTCTTCTAATCTCAGTAGAATGAAAGGGAACAATTGTTTTCATGATGAAAAAAAATAATCTAATTGACTCTGTTGATACACTTTAAAGCATGAAAGGGTGTCAAAATAAAACAATTTGCTTTCAAAACAAGAGAAATGTGATCGTATTTCCCTGTTTTAAAGGTCTATTATGTAATTCCGGGGGCACATAATGAGTCTATCTGCGGGGGCTTGATTACTGATCAATACCAATGACTCGCCCGTTACTTTTGCGAGGCGCTCGAGCGTACCTACTTACTTGACTTACATTTTCAGCCCACGCTGTTTTCAGTGCCAGCGGAAAAGCGATGTGCGGCGTGCGAAACGCCTGCGTGGAAATGCTGTTTTGTTCTGGGCGACAGCGCCTCTGTGACAGGATGTCCTTTTATGCTGCACCGTGCGTTCTGCTCATTAGTCATCCCGTCCGAAACAGCAAGTTTTCTCATCTCTGGAAATTTAATTTCTTTCTTTCTTTTCTTTTCTTCTTTTTTTACCTCCAACCTCACCGCCAGCCCTCACTCGTAGTCACCGCAGCGGATGAGTCATTGTTAATGGTTTTCTTTTAGAGAAGAAAAAGAAAAGATCCATGTCCTATATATAGACGGAGGCACGGCGGAGGACATCTGGAAGTACAGGATGGCATATGCGGCGTGTGGCAGAGAAGACACTTAGAGTCCTCGCCGTCAACAACAAACAAGCTTCCCCACTTCCCGGCGTAATAAGGCCTCTTCCCAACAACAACCGTATCAGCCGACGCAATCACGTCGTACACATCTCGGGTTTATTAGCCCCGTGATAACATGACACAGCCGTGTGCCTCGACGCCTCGCTCTTTGTGCCGCTCTGTGTTTGTCTATTGTTCTTGGGCGGATTAGAGCAAGCCCCGCCGTTTTGATTACAGAAGCCCCCGCCGAGCGACAGAGTCTACCAGCGCGCTTCTATATTTAACTTCTGCTTTCTGCGCTCTCTGCAACTCACGGCTGCGCCGCTGTGTGTGTGTTTGTGTGTGTGTGTGTCTGTGTGTGTGTGTGTGTGTGTGCGCGCGTGTGTGTGTGTGTGCGCTCCCTCTTCCAGAGCCGCATCCGCAGGATGTGGAACGACACGGTTCGGAAGCAGACGGAATCTTCTTTCATGGCGGGAGACATCAATAGCACCCCGACGCTCAACCGCGGTGAGGCCTCCCTCCACTGCTCCGCTTCTTCACCCCGGGTTCAGCGCCTCGGCGCAGAGGCACACACAGACGAACACTCTTACACAACTGAAGAAAAAAAATGAATAAGAAACACACACACAAAAGTACAGAAGCCCGGGAAGCACGCTGTCACTCAGCGTGGAACGTGCACCAGCAACTCGGCAGGGATGAGGTGTATATTTTATATGTGCCTGATGTGATTCAGATTGCCGCACAATCAGAGAGCGGTGATGCACCTATGATGAGCCAACGTATGTTTGAAGGCTCTTTGGTGGGTGGTGGATTACACGTTATATAGTCCAGGGCTGCTGGTCACTCATAGGATGGAAGCTGCAGCTGCAATGCTGTTGCCTTAATGTGTTCACAACAGTACGGCCGTCATCCTCCACCGTTCAGAGAGAATCAAAATACATCCATTCATTTTCAATACCAACTCAGGGTCACAGGGATCTGCTGGAGCCTCTCCCAGCTGTCTCAGGGTGAAGGCAGGGGGACACCCTGGACAACTGGCCAGTTCATCGCAGGGCCACATAGAGACAAACAACCATTCACACTCACCTATGGACAATTTACAGTTTCCAATTCACCTCACATGCGTGTGTTTGGACTGTGGGAGGAAGCTGGAGAACCCGGAGAGAACCCAGCAGACACAGGGAGAACATGCGAACTCCGCACAGAAATCGAAATCGAACCCGCGGCCTTCTGGCTGTGAGGCGGCACTGTGGCACCGTGTCACTAGAATCAAAATCCCTTATTGTAAAAATTACTTGCTGTTAATGTGTCTGAGTGTTTGGCTTTTATTCTCGTCAGTGTGCACGTTGCGCAGAAATTTATCAGGGTTTCTTTTTTCTTGAAAATGGGTTTATTGCAGAAATCGAAGAAGCAAATTGTCGAGACCAAACACTTTCTCTTTGTTCTGCTATTACTGTAAAAACAGAACTAAAACTGTTTGGTCTTTCTTTCCGCCGGCTGGGCTGGTTTTTATCTCGCATCGTTCCATTAGAGTAGATTGTAACCAACTCTGGTTGGATGTGCGACTCCGTTCATGGTGACGCACGCACCACACAGATAGCACGCGTGCAATTATTTAAGACCCGGAGCACGTGAATCTTTTATGCGAAGCCGGTGACGACGGTCTCAGCTGTGCGATGCGGCGCCGTCGACGCAGGCGCACCGGAGGGTCGTCGGCGCCGGGTCTGAATTTGATGGGGAGCTGGTGGGGAGGTGGCCTGTTGTTGATGACAAAGGAGCGGTTGCTAAATCAGCCATCACTTTCTATGCTAATTTCATCCATTCTGGCTTTAATGAACTGATTAGAGTGTGAACGTACAGGGGTAATTATTCTAATTGGGGAGGGTGACAGGAGCGAGGCAGGGGGTGAGGAAGTGGGTGCCACGCTTGAACCGGATGGATGAAGAGCGTGGGCGGGCGGGCGGGCGGGTGGGTCGGGGATTCGGGGTTCGCTTTTCTGGCGCCTCATTCGTCACGATAGAGCAGTCAGCGGGCCCCGGCGAGACGCAGCGCGGGATCCAGCTCCACGTTGGGCTGTCAAACACAGGCAACTGTGCCGTGAAGCCTTTATTTATTTCTTTTCTTTTCCCTGCGCTTCAGAGGAAAAGTTTTGCCTATTGGCAGGCAGCGAGAGGCAGAGGGGAGCGCGGGAGGGAAGCGCGAGGAAGCTGAAAAAAAAGATAGACGCGGGCGGGCGGGCAGGCAGGCGGGGCGGGAGGGAGGGAAGAATGGAAGGAGCGGCGCTATCATGGAGGAGTAATTAAAGAGGCGAACCTGGATTAGAGGCGCTGCTGCGCCGCGATCACGGGCATCTTGCATCACTTTGATTCCGCCGCGTCGCTCCTCAATGAGCTGCAATCTCCCTCTCTCTCTCTCTCTCTCTCTCTCTCTCTCTCTCTCTCTCTCTCTCCCCGACAATATGATGTGCCCAAAAAGATGAAGCGCACTGTGCACGCACTGTGCACGCACGCACACACACGCACACACACACACAGAGTCATGCGTAGCCTCCCATGATTCCCCCTGGCCTACTTTCTCTCCCCCCACTTAAAGCGAGTTGCTAATTTTCGTAAGGGTTTTCCTCTGAGGCACACAACACACACGCACACACACACACACACACACACACACACACACACACACACACACACACAGGAGGCTAATTTTGTGTTGTAAGTAAAAACAAAAAGGGGGAATAAAAAAAGAATTCTGGCGTGAGAAAGTGAGAAAATGTGGTTGCTTGAGACGCAGTGAAACGAGCCAAAGAGTCGACGGCGACGGGACTGCGTGGCGACGCCAGGAAGATAGACAGAGGAACCAAAGTTTTTTTTTTTTTATTACTATTATATCAAATCCCCTGCCCCCCGCGCCGTGCCGTGTGATGAAGGGTGGGCGTGAGACCTGAAGGTTGCACTTTGCCTCAGTCGACTCTCCGTCATGCTGTCCTATTTTTAATTTCATGGCATTTCTGTTTGACTCGCCCCAGGCTGCGGCCATACATGGGCATTATACGCCGTTCCCGCTGTGCCATTCCTTTGAATTATATTTGTCTTGTTGTGGCATTCACATTTCACTGAAATTAACTGTGTTTCAATGGCTGCACCCCGGACTGCATAATGGCATGCATTACTGCCCCCCCCCCCCCCACCTAACCCCCTGTCTGAATACACAGGCGCGAACCAGGGGAGGTAAAATGGAAAAAAAATAAAGAAAAAAAAACAGCCGTACTCCAAACGCTACCTTTTTCCCTTCCTGCAATTGTATTTTTACTGAAAGGTTACAATCAGCGGGCATAAACATTGCAGGGAACACTGTGAAATGCATTATTCCACAAAGCGCAAGCGGAACGGGGGAGAAAAAAACACCCCCATCTGAATAAACAGAAAATATTTTTTATTATTCCAGATGTGTTCGTGCCGTTAGGTCGAGGAAACGTGGATTTCAAAATGCTACGTTCGTTTTTTTTTTTTTTTTTAAATGTTGCTTCTGCTCGGCTCGCTCGGCACATTTGCAGCGGAATAAAAAAAAAAATTGTAGAAAGGCTCTCTTTGTAATTATGTTAATTTGGTCTCTTCTCTGCGTGTGTGTGTCTGTGTGTGTGCGCTCCTGTTCTGCAGCGACCATGGGCAACCACCTCCTGACGAACCCAGTGTTGCAGACCCGCAGCGGCACATCTCCCTACAACACCCTGTTGGCCGAGAGCTTCACCCCTCCCTCACCCGGCGTCTTCAACTCCACCGGTAAAGGTCCTCCTGTGTTATATGTGTGTGTGTGTGTGTGTGTGTGTGTGTGTGTGTGTGTGTGTGTGTGTGTGTGTGTGCGTGCGAGCGCACGTGCGAGAAATAGGTGACCCGGGCACACGCGCGCACATAACACACAGCTTGCAAGCCTTATGTCCGTTACTCTCTTGCACTTTATTCGCAAACTCATCACTGTACTTTAGTGCCTTGCTTTTGTGCCTGTCTCTGCGTGTGTGTGTGTGTGTGTGTGTGTGTGTGTGTGTGTGTGTGTGTGTGTGTGTGTGTGTGAGAGAGAGAGAGAGAGAGAGAGAGAGAGAGGAGGACAGTCTGTGTGTGTGTGTGTTTTCTTAAAAAATGTGTAGCTGTCAGACAGATTCACAAGGCTGCACAAAACAGAGCCAAACAGTGCCGAGTCTAAGCAGCCATCTGGTGAGATCTCCAGTCCTCATGAAATCAGCCACAAACTGATTAGAAGTTTAGCAACAGCTGCGCTTGCCAGAAATCTCGAGGACAGTTTTTTTTTTTTTTTTTCCTTGCACAGAAAAAGTAGGCAGCTTTAATATGTATATATAAATAAAAAATAAATAAATTGGAAAAAAAAAAAGCTTCATTGAAAAGGATCAGACAGCTCAGGTCGCTCAGGTTTTTTCAGCGCTGCATTTAAGTGCCTGTGTGTGCTGGTGTGTGACTGCGAGTGCATGTGTGTGTGTGTGTGTGTGTGTGTGTGTGTGTGTGTGTGTGTGTGTGTGTGCGCGCGTGCGTTGGCTTCTATCTCAGAGTGAGACTCTTTTTAAAGCATAATAGCTGTTTTATCACATTGCCGCATTCCCACACCTCTCTTTGGACGCCTATAACTGCTGAATTAGACATGTCGGCGTAATTGTTGCACCGCGGTGCCAAATATTCACTCGCTAAGCGAGAAGTGTGGCTGCGCTGCGTGTGAGTGAGTGTGTGTGTGTGTGTGTGTGTGTGTGTGTCGGCTGAGCGTGCGGACGGTCGGCCGGGCCCCGCTGTCTGAGGACTGAAATTTAAGACGGCGTTTCTGTTTAATATTTTAAAGGCTCTCCGCACAATGCGTCACGCCTGATGGGCCACAGGCCTGGCAGCCGAGACATTTTTAGAAGAGAGTGGGAGAGGAAGTGGAGGGAGAGAGCACTTCATTAGAATGTCTAATTACCCACAACCCCGCTGAAGAAAAAAAAAAAAAACACGTGGCGATGTCTGTAATTAGGTATTAGGTATTTAAGTCATGCCACGCATTAAATTTAAAAAATCTGAGCGCTCTCATCAGCGGCGGGACAGCTGTGATGTTTCCTTTGCTGTGTGGTGCCAATTTGGAAGAGGGGAGAAAAAAAAAAAGTGTGAACGTATTTAAGTCGCTTTGAACAGAGGCGGTATATAAATCAGTGATAACAGGTTTTTTTTTTTTGGTTTGTTTGGTGCAAAATTTTTCTCTGATGAATTCGTATCAAGTTGCCGCCGGCTGCAGCGGCAGGAATCACTCTTCTGTACGGAACCAAACACAAAAAAAAAAAACCCCTTGCAGATATTTGTCGTTGAGTTAATTGGACGCACGCAATAAGGGGGAGTTGGCGCTCCAGGAAAACAAAAAAACGACACAAAAAAAGTTGGACGGCCGATCTCGACAAAGACAAAGAGGCGAAACGCGGGGAAAAACGTGGCATATGGACGCGACTTCTTCTCTCCGTCTCGTTAATGGCTCTCTCTCACAATGTTTCAAAAACAAATTCATCAACTTAATGTCACATCATTAAAAAACGCTTACCGGCTTTTGTGTTTTTTTGTGCCTGTGTGTGTGTGTGTGTGTGTGTGTGTGTGTGTGTGTGTGTGTGTGTGTGTGTGTGTGTGTGTGTGTGTGTGTGTTTTTCTCCCTCCTTTTCACTCACGCCACGGCTTGGGCTGGCTCGCGCAGGGACGTTCCGCGACCCGAGTAAGTGCCCCTCACCTCGGCCACGTCACTGTAAGCGACTGCACCCCCTCCCTCCCTCGCACCCTCACCCCCCCACTGCACTGTTTCCTGTTCCTGCTGGCTGGTACTGAGATAATGATGCCCTCGCCTTCACTCTCTGCCTCTCCCTCTCTCGCTCCTGTGTGTGTGTGGGGTCCAGAGAGCACCTTATCCAAGGGCCCCCGGAACCCCTGCGGGATGGAGACTCTGCCTCTGAACGGGAACTTCAACAACAGCTACAGCCTGCGTGGCGGCCCAGGAAGTGGCGGCGGCGGCGGCGGCGGCGGTAGCTGCGACTTCCTCAACGCAGGGAGCGAAGACAGTCCGCCGCCGGTCTTCAACCCCCGGGGGCCCGACACTGCAGGGGGCGGAGGTGTCGGAGGAGGAGGAGGAGGAGGAGGAGGCATCCGACGGAACCTCTCGGACGCAGCCGCCTTCGAGAAGATGATCATCTCCGAGCTCGTGCACAACAACCTGAGGGGAGGAGGCGGCGACGGCGGGGAGCGGGCGTGCGGGCGTCCCCACGGCGGCCGAGGCGGGACGCTGGCGGCGGGCGTGGGGGCGGGGTTGGGGGCGGAGCCGTCCATCAGCCTGGACGAGGACGACGACTTCCTGAGGGAGGGCCGGCAGCAGACGCCGCAGGATGTGGAGCTGCTCTACAAGGCCCTGGAGGAGCCGCTGCTGCTGCAGCGGGCCCAGTCGGTGCTGTACCAGAGCGACGCCGACGAGTCGGAGAGCTACACGGCCGACCTGACCGAGAGCCTGGGCCACAGCGGCCAGAGCGCCGGCCAGGGCGGCAGCGGCGGCGGCAGAGCGGCCGACTCGCCCGCCCACGACTCCCTCTACACCAGCATCACCAACCTACGAGACTCTCCCTACCCGGACAGCAGCCCCGAGCCCCTGGAGGTGGTGCCCCGCTCGGCGCAGCCCCCCGAGGAGCTGTACTACAGCTCGGGCAGGCCGGCCCTGGGCTCCCGCGGGGCCCCCATGCAGACCTTCTACCAGGCGCCGCTCCGGAGGCCCAGCGGGGAGGGACACCAGCCTCAGGAGGCAGCGGCGCCGCACAGCCAGGGGGACGGACAGATGCAGCTGGTCACCAGCCTGTGACTGGAGCCTCAAGGAGGAAGCTGGGGAGCGACGTGACGGCCAGAGCCTCCACCTCTTCCTCCTCCTCCTCCTCCTCCTCCTTCTCCTCCTCCTTCCTCTTCCTCCACCCACCCAGTTCTCGAGCCTCTCCACGTTCTGCTTGTTTGGTTGCCTTCCGTTCTTCAAGAACTTTTGTTTTTCTGCTGAACAGATGATTGAGTGACCCGTCGACTCTGCAGAATCAGACCCGGTGTTCACCCCCCTCCCTCCCCCCTCCAACCCCGCCTGGAGAAAGAAGAGCGATGAGGCGTTTTCCAGCAGAGCGCCACGCGGCTCTTTTCAAACCCGCCGGTTCTCCCCAGTTTCTTTTTCGCTACCCGAGGCGACGTCCGGCACTCTGAATGTACTAATAACTCTCCCCTTTACTGCAGATGATTTTCAAAATTTCAAACTTTGTTAAAGATCTTTTTTTTTTTTTTATCGTCATGTTGTGGTCCGAGCCGCCTCTGGAGATGGGAGTATCAGTTTATACGATCCCTCATTTCCCTTTCACGCCATTCATAGGTTCCTTCTTTTGAGTGGTCATTTGATAGGAGTAGCTCTCTCCGTGGACGGGGGTGGCGGGGTGAAGTACACTCTCAGAACCTGAAACATGTCTCACAGAAATGCTCCGCATCGTTGCCAAAAATATCTTTTTATTGAGCCAGAAACAGAAAGGACGACGTCCGCGGGACACACTAGCGCACCACACTCTCGCATATATCCACTTACTTATCCAGAAGTGCTCATTACTGAACATCCTGAGTGAAAAAAGTAAAAAAAAAAACAAAAAAACACATGGTTGCAAGAGCTTTTTGTTCCTAGCAGGCACAGGGAGCCGATTCAGTGTAGTTGCCTTCAATTTTTATTTTCTTCTCTCTCTTGCTGTGAATCAACGACTTTCGATCAGAAGTGGAGTAAAAAAAAAAAGGAAAAGAAAACATTTTTATAAAGGGGGACAGAGACTCTTGATCAGCTGATGCTGATCTACCCCCCCCCCCCCCACGTCCGCAGCAGCAGCAGGAGGTTCTGCCTCCGCGGGACTGGCCGCTCCTGCTCCGCTCTCCTCTCGGTTGTCTGCTTTAGGCATTTGAAAAGTGAAGTGACTGCCTTGCTGTCGTCCTGAAGAGAGCGCCCGCCCACCCCCCACCCCTCCACTTTGAACGCTGCATTCAGGGGCCTGCGAGAGCTCCGGACTCGCCTCGCTCCCCTCCCACCCGCTTCCTCCGCCGTCAGAGCCGTGAAGTGGACTTCCTGTTTTTCCCTTTGACTTGCAGGACTGCGAAAATGTCGCAAACCAACCCCCACCTTCCCCTCCCTTCCCCCGCCGCCGGTCGATCAGACTGGTCTAGCCGTGTACATATAGGAGCCTCACATGAATCTACTTTATTCCTACTGTGTAAATAGAGACACCAGATGATCAAAAGCAACAAAAGTAACAAATAACTATGAAAAATGACTTCTTGTACCGCAACAAACTGACAAAAAAAGATTAAAAAAAACGAGAAAAAAAAACTAAATAAAATGTTTTGGACTTTGTGACCTGAATGATGCGCCCTTCTCTCTGTCGCTGCATCTCTTTTGCTCTTGTTCCCTGTGCTGCTGTGCCGTCCGGTGAAAAGCCCTGAGTCATTTACTGCAGAGAGTGAGAGAGGGAGTGAGAGGCAGAGAGAGTGAGATGGATGTGTGGTAGATTTTATTTCTCCTGGGACGGGAAGAATCCTCACGCAATTTCTTTTTATTTTTTGTATAATAATCGTTTAATGTGTTGTTAATGTTTGACCTTTGACATCTCCCATGGCGGTGCAGCGGGGCGAGGGGGGGGCTGTGGCGCAAAAGATCCACATCGTCAAATGTCAGTCTGTGCCTCGCAGGCCGGGAAAAATAGAAAAAAGAAAAAATACAGCATCCATCCGGCGACTTGTTTTGCTCTTGTGTTGTTTTGAAAGATAATAACCAGATAAAAAACACTTTTATCGCCGGGGCGTTAGCACGTACGATCAATTAACATTGTTGTCTTGTTACGAGAAAAGATTGCGACTTTTTTTCTGCTGTTTCTTTAAGACAGTTTCAGCAGCACCCCAAATGACTAATTAATTATTTCGCTAATTATTTGCTGCGTGAATGTGCACAAGTGCAACTGTGTCCAAATGTTTTTGAGCATGCTTTGTACGTTGAAAGAAAAAAAAATCTTTTTTTTTTTTTCATTTTGTGACACGAAAGGAAAGCGGACACTCGTCTGGAGAGCCGCCGTTACTTCTCCGCCTCGAGTAGCGAAGGCTCTCGAGGCCAGGCGGTGCACAGGTGCGAGCAGGGTGGGAGGAGTTGGGCTCTTCGCCGGGCCCGAGATAAAATGACACGCTGACCGATTGCTTTGAACGTGTTTCCAATATGCCACATTACACGAGAAATTAGCTGTCAGCGGAGCCACTCGAGGTCCCGTCGCTCCTGCTGAAATCTCCCTGACCTTTACAGCAAACTCAGTTGGCCTCCCTATAAACTGTATTTATTCATATTTGTCACCCGATATTTATCAGTTTTTGCAATGTTTTCATTTATTATTCATTCTCATTGTGTCGTTGTGGCATCAGATTTTCTTTTTTCTTCTTTTTTTTGTAAGCTTTTCTCTCCCCTCGTAAAAGCGGCGCCTCACGGGGGCGAGTCGGACGCGTGGACAAAAAAAACGTGAGCTGAAAATAAATGCGTCCACTGCGGTGTGACATTTCGCCGGGGCCCCGAGTGTCCCAGTTCGAAGAGAAACCCAAAGGACGGCTTTTAGCTCCGGCTCCCGGGACGGGACGGAAAAAAGGAAGAGGGTTAAATACAGATAAGGGAGAAGGATTACACCCACTTTTCCCATCGCTTAGTCTTGTTATTCAAATACCCAGGTGCGGGGGGCGCTGTGGGTAGGAGGACCGGAACCTCGAGTCGTGCAGTACAGGTGTGACGCTACGAGGCTCGGATTCACAGCCGCCGGCGCTTCGTGCTAACAAATGGAAAGACAATGTGCACGTCGTCTGCTCTCCTGCAGCGGCAGGGGGAAAAGTGCAAAGCGGCTCTCACGGCTCGCTGGCGAGGGCGCTCGACCCTGGCGGTGGCAGCAGAAACAGCAGCGGCGGCCGCCGGTCAGCTGGGGACGACTGGATGAATGTGAGCAGGAGGCTGAAAAAAGGCTGAGAGTCACTGCAGGGCAGCGGCGCTAATAAGAAACACAAGGCGGCCATTGTGCCAGAGATAACCTCATCCTTCCCATCGTCATCATCATCATCATCATCATCATTACCTCCATCCCTCCCTTATTGTATTTGACTTAATGTGCTGATGCTGATCTCTATGGCTCAGCTGGGACCTGCCCTGGGGACAGACAGACACACAGACAGACACTATCCCATGAGAGGCGGAATGTGCGTCACCTCGGCCAGGCTTCTGTGTGTGTGTGTTATTTTTTGTTGTTGTGGTTGTTTTCCCCCCCCCTTGGCTCCTCCCTCCTTCCCTTCTTTTCCTCCTCCCAAGCTTCCTCCACCTTAGCCACATTTTAATATCAATCTCCGCGGACTCCATTAGCAGACGGCCGTCTTTGGGAGTGTTAATTTGTTTTGTCAAAAGCTTTGTTTATCCCAGATTAATATCCCAATAAACACAGCACTGCTGTACTGCAGTGAATTATTGTGATTATACGTGCCCATGCGGTTGGACGGGCGGGGAAGGAGGGGCAGGTGGGTTTCGTGGGGGCGGTGAGTTCCCTCCCTACACCACCACCCCTCCTTTCCCCAAACCTCTGATTACAATAATAACACTGTGGGCACTAATTTACTGCAGCGCTCCGCTATTTTGTCCTCCCCCCTCCCGACCAGTGTTGGCAAGTAATCTATTACTAAGTAATCCGCTACTGTAATTAAACTACTTTTTTGGAGTAACAGAGTAATGGAACAGGATTACTCTGGCAATAATTGTAATGATATCATAATTACTTTATCAAGTAATTACTTTTCTGAAATACTTTGCAAGCTAAAAATGTCACAGATTGATGATGCAGCCTTGCATGCAACATCGTTGATTTCATCATTGATTGCGACGACGCACTAAAACAAGCATGGTGGCGGCAAAAGAAAAAACAGCGATTGCGTTTGATAGCTAGAAATACGAACATTATTTTAAAGTTCATCTCATCCAAATGAAAGAATGTTGTGGTTCGTTGTACGTTATGTGCAGGAAACGAGACGTTCTCAACTGTTGCCTTATCTCTTTTTAAACTAAAGTAAGTAGTAATTGATTACTTATGAAACAAAGTAGTTAAAGAAGTAATTACATTACTTTTCAATGAGTAATCAGTATTTGGATTACTTTTATGCAGTAATCCCAACAACACTGCCCCCGACTGCGCCTGTGCGTTTGCGCAACTCCCGTCTGAGGCCGCCGGCGAGCCTTGACGTGCATGTGTGGGTTGCAGGAGGTTTTGAAAGAAAGGGCCTCAACCCCTGCAGCTCAGTGTCGGTGGAGATTGAGCCGTGGCGTTGCTGCAAGTCTATCATTAGACAGCGGAGGTTCCCAGCAGGCCCGCAGTCCGTTTACTCGCAGTTGACCCTTTCACACGCACTCCTCATGTTATTTTATTTATTTCCTCGCCAGTCACCGGGTTGAGGGAAAGGTGTGTGTGTGTGTTGCATGAGTGTGTGTCTGTGTGTGACCGTGATGTCGGTGAAGGGGGTGGGGTGGAAGGGTGGTGGTCATGTCTGCAGAGATGGGCCCAAGAGGGGGACAAAGCAGGCACGACGTCGGCAGAGATGTCACAGATGTCAGAGATTCATGACTGTGGGGCAGCAGGGGAGGGAGGGGTGGGGAGAGCGGAGAGGGAGGCGGGGGGGCGAGGAGGGGGTGAGGCTGTGCAGGGTCAGATCTGGAGATGAGGAGATGGAGCCGCTGCCTCGTCTGTGAGCTCATCAGCTTTTTTTAACCGTCGTAAGGGAAGCGGTGCGGATCTGGAGATTTGTTCATAAAGAGTAAAACAAAGCTGTTGTACTTTCTCAGAAAGGAGGAAGAATAACTGAGACTAGTTTTAATTTTTTTTTTTTTTTTTTTTAATGCTCTATTTTCAAGTTTAAGAATGAAGGCCTGATACGCAGGCGGTTGCGTAACACACAAACGATGAAAATAAAATTGCAAAAATGTTTGGATTCCCAATGTTTGGATCAAAAGTGAGTCTGAATGCACTTGCAGTCTCTTTTTCCAGAAGCTTTGCCTCGTGTGAGAAGACACAGCAGCAAAGACCGAAGCGGCTCCGACGACCGTCCGCACTTTGCCGTCTGTTGTTGTTAAGATCATCGTCTTTGTGTGAAACAATGCCTGGCGCTGACAGACATGCATAATGAGGCTGTCAGACGCTGTTGTTGACGCTGTTGTTGACGCAGCGGCAGCAGACACGACGTCGACTCCTCGCAAACATCAACCATTGGTCAGAGCCTTTGTTTCGCCGCGCTTAAGTTTTACCCTCGGAGAAAAAAAATCGAAAGGTCTTTCTTTCCCCCTTTTGTCTTTGCCACACTATAGTTACATTATGGTTTGAAAGAAGAAAGTAAACACCCATACACTTCCGTCCAGTCAGCAGTTTGAAAAAACAACGAGAGAAAAACGCATTCATTGTGCTAAAGGTCTTAAATCTTGTGTGGAATCCAGCAGTGATGGCTGTCTTAGTGTTGTTGCCGCTCAATGTCTCTCCATGCCTGAACATTACGCTGGTTTTAACACACAGGCTGAGACTAAACACCACTGTACTAAACCTAAGAGGCTCAAGAGCCCTAAACCTCAACAAAATATATACATCCTCAGCAGAGGAAGGACGCGTCAGTACGCCGACAGGGAGAAGAAAGAGATTCGTCCGCGCTTCGCCTCGGCTTTTTCTTTCAACATCTGTCAGCGTTCTGCAGGAAATGGCAGCCGCGGATTTTTGTTTTTCCTTCCCAGCGCAGTGGAGAGCGAGAAGACGTGCCTGCGTTTGTCAGTTCGCACTCTCTATCCGCTGCGTGTCTCACGGGACAGAGCCGGGAAAATGCTGCTTTGTGTGTCTTTGTCCATCAGAGCCGGTGTGGGCGGGGCAATCTGAGCAAACTGGCCTGAGGTCAGTGTTCACAATGCTGTATATCCCAAAAACACTTTTATTTACCGTAACAAATGAAGACAGGTGGGCCAACATTGATTTTGATCATTTATTAAAAAAAAATCTTCCTCCATATATGACAGTGAATTTTTTTATATGGACCCAAGCAAGTTTTGCTTCATAAATATGGAACAAGCAAAGCTTAACAATATACAATACATGACTTAATATTTCACACATACAAAGTCAAATTTCAAATTAAAAAACTTGTTAAAAACAATAAAATGAAGTCTTTCTTATTCTCTCCCTTCCGATTTAAATTTCAACAGCAACCTTTTTCCACATGCTAATAACACATTTAAAAATAAGATAACAATAATAAACCAATTAAGCAATAATAATTCTTCAAATGAATGTCCTGTCCTGATTGACGTGCCAAAGGGGCTGATTTACTGTGTGAGTGTTTGCGTCATCTCGCCGGGTCAAAGCAACCTTGTATCAGCACTTATTATTATATATAAAAAAGAAGAAAGAAAACCGCAGAAAGCACATGCAATTCATGCTTCAGGGTCTCTCTGGAAACGTATTTAAGGGACTCGACTGTGTGTGTGTGTGTGTGTGTGTGTGTGGTGTTGTGTGCAGGCATAATTGCGCGTGTGCTTGCGCATGTCACAGGATGATAAAAGCCTTGCGGTGCTCGCAAATTATTATTAATATTTCTGCACCGACATCTGCGTGCGGGGGGGAAAGAAAACACTGTGTCTGCTTATCAAAGGGGAAATGAAAAGATGTTTTTAGGCGCTATTACAGCGGCTATGTTTTATGCATAGGTTGTCCTGCTTTTGTGCCTCCCGCCTTGTTGGTGGGAAACGATGGGACAGAAGGCGAGCCTCGCCCCACCGCCTCACCTCGGCTGCGCTTCTGAGCCTCAAACAAATTGGCCGTGCACATGCAGATTCTCTGAACCAGTCTTGGTCGCCCTTAGTGACATCACAAAGGTCTGGGTGTTACTGTTTGTGAGTGTTGGTCGCCCTTAGTGACATCACAAAGGTCTGGGTGTTACTGTTTGTGAGTGTTTATAAGAGATATCTTGCATATTGCAGTGTCTCAGAGTGGGGATCGCCACCACTCATTGGCCGTCTGGATGTATTACAAGAACCAGATACCAGACTGGCAATATGGCAGAGTGGTGATTTTTATTCATCCTGTGGCCACTCAAGGTACTGCAGCCATAAAACCTATGTGGCCCAGAAAAGCATCTTTCCCATAGACCGCAATACAAAAGTAAATGCCTATAATACGACTACATGACACATCCGACCTGAAACACGGTTCATAATAAATCTTTCTATTGTAGATCATCAACCCTTATTATTTCTAAAAATGTTTGAAGGCTTGAAAATCCCCAGAAAAAAGCTTATTGTACATACTGGACATGCTCATCTCTGTGCTTGTTCTGATTGGCTGATGTGTCCCAATGCATGACATGAGCTACAGAGGCATGATGGGAAGTGTCACGGCGTACCCTCTGGGTGGGCAACTCCATTGAAATGATTGGGCCGCCGTATTGGACACTGGACTGGCGGCTTCCTGGAAGCGAGGCAGCTCCGTCCCGCACCACTAACCCTGCGTCGGCATCACTGCCAGCGATGTTGCCGTCCAACGCCATATGCATGTGCATGCACACGCAGACCAGTGGGCACACTTGCTTAACTGGATCCAGTTTTAACAACGCATCAGTCAGGGTTAATTAATCATATGGTGCCGTGCCGTCCCCGTAATCTTTTAATAAAGCGCCGCGAGAATACAGCCCACTGACTCCGACTGTAACGCCGTGTGCTCGCAGCTGTCTGTTAACCGGCGTCGGCACGCAGCAGAAGGCAACATTTAGTGCTCTCCAGACTAAATTGTAAATCAACTCCGGATCAGTTCGAGAATAACACGCGAAGCGTCAGGGGTTATTGCAAGCCCATCGAGCCTCCCTTATGTTTCCCCATCATCCTCAGCGCGGTGTGATCAGTGCTCAGCCCCTGCTGGGTTTTGTTTCCTAGGCCTCTCATAATACCGTCAGACTGTGATTGGTAACTAATTAGCCCGTGTCTAATTATTATGAGCATCCGAGCAGAGAGGATTCGTCTATAATTACAGCCCCACCCACGTACCTCCTCTGTCATACAGGACAGCCTTAACATGTATGATTATTAGATGGCCCACCTCGCGCCCATCAGCCCCTCCTCCTCCTTCCCTCGCTCATGCCCTCCGCATGAAACTCCCTCAGAGACAAGGCTCAGGGGCCTTGACCATTCAATCACCTCCTTTTCAGCGACGGTACAGCAACACTCTTGCAAAGTGACACAGCAAACACAAGCAGCAAAACATCTCACCACTGATGGCAATTCCTGTGACTTTTATTGAGTTAGATCACTTGGCTCGGCTAACCTAAAGGAACCGACTCTTTCAACTCCCACGCCTCTCTTTATTTTCCTGATAAGAGTTTTTATCATACAGCCGCACTAAGTGCTGTTTTGACTCACTTCAGAAGTAAAAAAAAAAAAAAAAAGACATTTTCTAAAATCAAAAATGTTGTTTTTATTGCATTTGCAAAAACTACACTGTGAGTACACTGACTTGACTGTAGAACCACACTGTTAAACGGGAGAAAGAAAAGTAAGACTTTAAGATTCTTATATTAAGAATGAAGTAGTGAGTAGATTCAGGTGTTTTTATATAAATATATATATATAGTGTGTAACTCATGAATTATCGGTCTTGTAAAGTGAAAATTTTGTATTTTTTGTATTTTTTTTAATTGATAACTAGTGAGCCTTATTTCAATGCAAGTCTATGGGGTGAAATTTCAACTTTGTCCTAGAGACATGGGGCCACTTGCTCTTTCATCAGGAGCCCCAAAGAAGCGCCCACAGCAAATTTGGGGCTTCTAGTACTTGAGGAACCCTAACCCTAACCGTAACCCTAACCCTAACCCTAACCCTAGCTTCAGCCTTATTTCAATGCAAGTCTATGGGGTGAAATTTCAACTTTGTCCTAGAGACATGGGGCCACTTGCTCTTTCATCAGGAGCCCCAAAGAAGCGCCCACAGCAAATTTGGGGCTTCTAGTACTTGAGGAACCCTAACCCTAACCGTAACCCTAACCCTAACCCTAACCCTAGCTTCAGCCTTATTTCAATGCAAGTCTATGGGGTGAAATTTCAACTTTGTCCTAGAGACATGGGGCCACTTGCTCTTTCATCAGGAGCCCCCAAGAAGCGCCCACAGCAAATTTGGGGCTTCTAGTACTTGAGGAACCCTAACCCTAACCGTAACCCTAACCCTAACCCTAACCCTAGCTTCAGCCTTATTTCAATGCAAGTCTATGGGGTGAAATTTCAACTTTGTCCTAGAGACATGGGGCCACTTGCTCTTTCATCAGGAGCCCCCAAGAAGCGCCCACAGCAAATTTGGGGCTTCTAGTACTTGAGGAACCCTAACCCTAACCGTAACCCTAACCCTAACCCTAACCCTAGCTTCAGCCTTATTTCAATGCAAGTCTATTGGGTGAAATTTCAACTTTGTCCTAGAGACATGGGGCCACTTGCTCTTTCATCAGGAGCGCCCAAGAAGCGCCCACAGCAAATTTGGGGCTTCTAGTACTTGAGGAACCCTAACCCTAACTGTAACCCTAACCCTAACCCTAACCCTAGCTTCAGCCTTATTTCAATGCAAGTCTATGGGGTGAAATTTCAACTTTGTCCTAGAGACATGGGGCCACTTGCTCTTTCATCAGGAGCCCCCAAGAAGCGCCCACAGCAAATTTGGGGCTTCTAGTACTTGAGGAACCCTAACCCTAACCTTAACCCTAACCCTAACCCTAACCCTAGCTTCAGCCTTATTTCAATGCAAGTCTATGGGGTGAAATTTCAACTTTGTCCTAGAGACATGGGGCCACTTGCTCTTTCATCAGGAGCCCCCAAGAAGCGCCCACAGCAAATTTGGGGCTTCTAGTACTTGAGGAACCCTAACCCTAACCGTAACCCTAACCCTAACCCTAACCCTAGCTTCAGCCTTATTTCAATGCAAGTCTATGGGGTGAAATTTCAACTTTGTCCTAGAGACATGGGGCCACTTGCTCTTTCATCAGGAGCGCCCAAGAAGCGCCCACAGGAAATTTGGGGCTTCTAGTACTTGAGGAACCCTAACCCTAACCGTAACCCTAACCCTAACCCTAACCCTAGCTTCAGCCTTATTTCAATGCAAGTCTATGGGGTGAAATTTCAACTTTGTCCTAGAGACATGGGGCCACTTGCTCTTTCATCAGGAGCCCCCAAGAAGCGCCCACAGCAAATTTGGGGCTTCTAGTACTTGAGGAACCCTAACCCTAACCGTAACCCTAACCCTAACCCTAACCCTAGCTTCAGCCTTATTTCAATGCAAGTCTATGGGGTGAAATTTCAACTTTGTCCTAGAGACATGGGGCCACTTGCTCTTTCATCAGGAGCGCCCAAGAAGCGCCCACAGCAAATTTGGGGCTTCTAGTACTTGAGGAACCCTAACCCTAACCGTAACCCTAACCCTAACCCTAACCCTAGCTTCAGCCTTATTTCAATGCAAGTCTATGGGGTGAAATTTCAACTTTGTCCTAGAGACATGGGGCCACTTGCTCTTTCATCAGGAGCCCCCAAGAAGCGCCCACAGCAAATTTGGGGCTTCTAGTACTTGAGGAACCCTAACCCTAACCGTAACCCTAACCCTAACCCTAACCCTAGCTTCAGCCTTATTTCAATGCAAGTCTATGGGGTGAAAGTTCAACTTTGTCCTAGAGACATGGGGCCACTTGCTCTTTCATCAGGAGCGCCCAAGAAGCGCCCACAGCAAATTTGGGGCTTCTAGTACTTGAGGAACCCTAACCCTAATCGTAACCCTAACCCTAACCCTAACCCTAGCTTCAGCCTTATTTCAATGCAAGTCTATGGGGTGAAATTTCAACTTTGTCCTAGAGACATGGGGCCACTTGCTCTTTCATCAGGAGCCCCCAAGAAGCGCCCACAGCAAATTTGGGGCTTCTAGTACTTGGGGAACCCTAACCCTAACCGTAACCCTAACCCTAACCCTAGCTTCAGCCTTATTTCAATGCAAGTCTATGGGGTGAAAGTTCAACTTTGTCCTAGAGACATGGGGCCACTTGCTCTTTCATCAGGAGCCCCCAAGAAGCGCCCACAGCAAATTTGGGGCTTCTAGTACTTGAGGAACCCTAACCCTAATCGTAACCCTAACCCTAACCCTAACCCTAGCTTCAGCCTTATTTCAATGCAAGTCTATGGGGTGAAATTTCAACTTTGTCCTAGAGACATGGGGCCACTTGCTCTTTCATCAGGAGCCCCCAAGAAGCGCCCACAGCAAATTTGGGGCTTCTAGTACTTGGGGAACCCTAACCCTAACCTTAACCGTAACCCTAACCCTAACCCTAACCCTAGCTTCAGACTTATTTCAATGCAAGTCTATGGGGTGAAATTTCAACTTTGTCCTAGAGACATGGGGCCACTTGCTCTTTCATCAGGAGCGCCCAAGAAGCGCCCACAGCAAATTTGGGGCTTCTAGTACTTGAGGAACCCTAACCCTAACTGTAACCCTAACCCTAACCCTAACCCTAGCTTCAGCCTTATTTCAATGCAAGTCTATGGGGTGAAATTTCAACTTTGTCCTAGAGACATGGGGCCACTTGCTCTTTCATCAGGAGCCCCCAAGAAGCGCCCACAGCAAATTTGGGGCTTCTAGTACTTGAGGAACCCTAACCCTAATCGTAACCCTAACCCTAACCCTAACCCTAGCTTCAGCCTTATTTCAATGCATGTCTATGGGGTGAAATTTCAACTTTGTCCTAGAGACATGGGGCCACTTGCTCTTTCATCAGGAGCCCCCAAGAAGCGCCCACAGCAAATTTGGGGCTTCTAGTACTTGGGGAACCCTAACCCTAACCGTAACCCTAACCCTAACCCTAACCCTAGCTTCAGCCTTATTTCAATGCAAGTCTATGGGGTGAAATTTCAACTTTGTCCTAGAGACATGGGGCCACTTGCTCTTTCATCAGGAGCGCCCAAGAAGCGCCCACAGCAAATTTGGGGCTTCTAGTACTTGGGGAACCCTAACCCTAACCGTAACCGTAACCCTAACCCTAACCCTAACCCTAGCTTCAGCCTTATTTCAATGCAAGTCTATGGGGTGAAAGTTCAACTTTGTCCTAGAGACATGGGGCCACTTGCTCTTTCATCAGGAGCCCCCAAGAAGCGCCCACAGCAAATTTGGGGCTTCTAGTACTTGAGGAACCCTAACCCTAATCGTAACTCTAACCCTAACCCTAACCCTAGCTTCAGCCTTATTTCAATGCAAGTCTATGGGGTGAAATTTCAACTTTGTCCTAGAGACATGGGGCCACTTGCTCTTTCATCAGGAGCCCCCAAGAAGCGCCCACAGCAAATTTGGGGCTTCTAGTACTTGGGGAACCCTAACCCTAACCTTAACCGTAACCCTAACCCTAACCCTAACCCTAGCTTCAGACTTATTTCAATGCAAGTCTATGGGGTGAAATTTCAACTTTGTCCTAGAGACATGGGGCCACTTGCTCTTTCATCAGGAGCGCCCAAGAAGCGCCCACAGCAAATTTGGGGCTTCTAGTACTTGAGGAACCCTAACCCTAACTGTAACCCTAACCCTAACCCTAACCCTAGCTTCAGCCTTATTTCAATGCAAGTCTATGGGGTGAAATTTCAACTTTGTCCTAGAGACATGGGGCCACTTGCTCTTTCATCAGGAGCCCCCAAGAAGCGCCCACAGCAAATTTGGGGCTTCTAGTACTTGAGGAACCCTAACCCTAATCGTAACCCTAACCCTAACCCTAACCCTAGCTTCAGCCTTATTTCAATGCATGTCTATGGGGTGAAATTTCAACTTTGTCCTAGAGACATGGGGCCACTTGCTCTTTCATCAGGAGCCCCCAAGAAGCGCCCACAGCAAATTTGGGGCTTCTAGTACTTGGGGAACCCTAACCCTAACCGTAACCCTAACCCTAACCCTAACCCTAGCTTCAGCCTTATTTCAATGCAAGTCTATGGGGTGAAAGTTCAACTTTGTCCTAGAGACATGGGGCCACTTGCTCTTTCATCAGGAGCCCCCAAGAAGCGCCCACAGCAAATTTGGGGCTTCTAGTACTTGAGGAACCCTAACCCTAATCGTAACCCTAACCCTAACCCTAACCCTAGCTTCAGCCTTATTTCAATGCAAGTCTATGGGGTGAAATTTCAACTTTGTCCTAGAGACATGGGGCCACTTGCTCTTTCATCAGGAGCCCCCAAGAAGCGCCCACAGCAAATTTGGGGCTTCTAGTACTTGGGGAACCCTAACCCTAACCGTAACCCTAACCCTAACCCTAACCCTAGCTTCAGCCTTATTTCAATGCAAGTGTATGGGGTGAAATTTCAACTTTGTCCTAGAGACATGGGGCCACTTGCTCTTTCATCAGGAGCCCCCAAGAAGCGCCCACAGCAAATTTGGGGCTTCTAGTACTTGAGGAACCCTAACCCTAATCGTAACCCTAACCCTAACCCTAACCCTAGCTTCAGCCTTATTTCAATGCAAGTCTATGGGGTGAAATTTCAACTTTGTCCTAGAGACATGGGGCCACTTGCTCTTTCATCAGGAGCCCCCAAGAAGCGCCCACAGCAAATTTGGGGCTTCTAGTACTTGGGGAACCCTAACCCTAACCGTAACCCTAACCCTAACCCTAACCCTAGCTTCAGCCTTATTTCAATGCAAGTGTATGGGGTGAAATTTCAACTTTGTCCTAGAGACATGGGGCCACTTGCTCTTTCATCAGGAGCCCCCAAGAAGCGCCCACAGCAAATTTGGGGCTTCTAGTACTTGAGGAACCCTAACCCTAACCGTAACCCTAACCCTAACCCTAACCCTAGCTTCAGCCTTATTTCAATGCAAGTCTATGGGGTGAAATTTCAACTTTGTCCTAGAGACATGGGGCCACTTTCTCTTTCATCAGGAGCCCCCAAGAAGCGCCCACAGCAAATTTGGGGCTTCTAGTACTTGGGGAACCCTAACCCTAACCGTAACCCTAACCCTAACCCTAACCCTAGCTTCAGCCTTATTTCAATGCAAGTCTATGGGGTGAAATTTCAACTTTGTCCTAGAGACATGGGGCCACTTCCTCTTTCATCAGGAGCCCCCAAGAAGCGCCCACAGCAAATTTGGGGCTTCTAGTACTTGAGGAACCCTAACCCTAACCGTAACCCTAACCCTAACCCTAACCCTAGCTTCAGCCTTATTTCAATGCAAGTCTATGGGGTGAAATTTCAACTTTGTCCTAGAGACATGGGGCCACTTGCTCTTTCATCAGGAGCGCCCAAGAAGCGCCCACAGCAAATTTGGGGCTTCTAGTACTTGAGGAACCCTAACCCTAATTGTAACCCTAACCCTAACCCTAACCCTAGCTTCAGCCTTATTTCAATGCAAGTCTATGGGGTGAAATTTCAACTTTGTCCTAGAGACATGGGGCCACTTGCTCTTTCATCAGGAGCCCCCAAGAAGCGCCCACAGCAAATTTGGGGCTTCTAGTACTTGGGGAACCCTAACCCTAACCGTAACCCTAACCCTAACCCTAACCCTAGCTTCAGACTTATTTCAATGCAAGTCTATGGGGTGAAATTTCAACTTTGTCCTAGAGACATGGGGCCACTTGCTCTTTCATCAGGAGCGCCCAAGAAGCGCCCACAGCAAATTTGGGGCTTCTAGTACTTGAGGAACCCTAACCCTAACTGTAACCCTAACCCTAACCCTAACCCTAGCTTCAGCCTTATTTCAATGCAAGTCTATGGGGTGAAATTTCAACTTTGTCCTAGAGACATGGGGCCACTTGCTCTTTCATCAGGAGCCCCCAAGAAGCGCCCACAGCAAATTTGGGGCTTCTAGTACTTGAGGAACCCTAACCCTAATCGTAACCCTAACCCTAACCCTAACCCTAGCTTCAGCCTTATTTCAATGCATGTCTATGGGGTGAAATTTCAACTTTGTCCTAGAGACATGGGGCCACTTGCTCTTTCATCAGGAGCCCCCAAGAAGCGCCCACAGCAAATTTGGGGCTTCTAGTACTTGGGGAACCCTAACCCTAACCTTAACCCTAACCCTAACCCTAACCCTAACCCTAGCTTCAGCCTTATTTCAATGCAAGTCTATGGGGTGAAATTTCAACTTTGTCCTAGAGACATGGGGCCACTTGCTCTTTCATCAGGAGCCCCCAAGAAGCGCCCACAGCAAATTTGGGGCTTCTAGTACTTGGGGAACCCTAACCCTAACCTTAACCCTAACCCTAACCCTAACCCTAACCCTAGCTTCAGCCTTATTTCAATGCAAGTCTATGGGGTGAAAGTTCAACTTTGTCCTAGAGACATGGGGCCACTTGCTCTTTCATCAGGAGCGCCCAAGAAGCGCCCACAGCAAATTTGGGGCTTCTAGTACTTGAGGAACCCTAACCCTAATCGTAACCCTAACCCTAACCCTAACCCTAGCTTCAGCCTTATTTCAATGCAAGTCTATGGGGTGAAATTTCAACTTTGTCCTAGAGACATGGGGCCACTTGCTCTTTCATCAGGAGCGCCCAAGAAGCGCCCACAGCAAATTTGGGGCTTCTAGTACTTGGGGAACCCTAACCCTAACCGTAACCGTAACCCTAACCCTAACCCTAACCCTAGCTTCAGCCTTATTTCAATGCAAGTCTATGGGGTGAAAGTTCAACTTTGTCCTAGAGACATGGGGCCACTTGCTCTTTCATCAGGAGCCCCCAAGAAGCGCCCACAGCAAATTTGGGGCTTCTAGTACTTGAGGAACCCTAACCCTAATCGTAACTCTAACCCTAACCCTAACCCTAGCTTCAGCCTTATTTCAATGCAAGTCTATGGGGTGAAATTTCAACTTTGTCCTAGAGACATGGGGCCACTTGCTCTTTCATCAGGAGCCCCCAAGAAGCGCCCACAGCAAATTTGGGGCTTCTAGTACTTGGGGAACCCTAACCCTAACCTTAACCGTAACCCTAACCCTAACCCTAACCCTAGCTTCAGACTTATTTCAATGCAAGTCTATGGGGTGAAATTTCAACTTTGTCCTAGAGACATGGGGCCACTTGCTCTTTCATCAGGAGCGCCCAAGAAGCGCCCACAGCAAATTTGGGGCTTCTAGTACTTGAGGAACCCTAACCCTAACTGTAACCCTAACCCTAACCCTAACCCTAGCTTCAGCCTTATTTCAATGCAAGTCTATGGGGTGAAATTTCAACTTTGTCCTAGAGACATGGGGCCACTTGCTCTTTCATCAGGAGCCCCCAAGAAGCGCCCACAGCAAATTTGGGGCTTCTAGTACTTGAGGAACCCTAACCCTAATCGTAACCCTAACCCTAACCCTAACCCTAGCTTCAGCCTTATTTCAATGCATGTCTATGGGGTGAAATTTCAACTTTGTCCTAGAGACATGGGGCCACTTGCTCTTTCATCAGGAGCCCCCAAGAAGCGCCCACAGCAAATTTGGGGCTTCTAGTACTTGGGGAACCCTAACCCTAACCGTAACCCTAACCCTAACCCTAACCCTAGCTTCAGCCTTATTTCAATGCAAGTCTATGGGGTGAAAGTTCAACTTTGTCCTAGAGACATGGGGCCACTTGCTCTTTCATCAGGAGCCCCCAAGAAGCGCCCACAGCAAATTTGGGGCTTCTAGTACTTGAGGAACCCTAACCCTAATCGTAACCCTAACCCTAACCCTAACCCTAGCTTCAGCCTTATTTCAATGCAAGTCTATGGGGTGAAATTTCAACTTTGTCCTAGAGACATGGGGCCACTTGCTCTTTCATCAGGAGCCCCCAAGAAGCGCCCACAGCAAATTTGGGGCTTCTAGTACTTGGGGAACCCTAACCCTAACCGTAACCCTAACCCTAACCCTAACCCTAGCTTCAGCCTTATTTCAATGCAAGTGTATGGGGTGAAATTTCAACTTTGTCCTAGAGACATGGGGCCACTTGCTCTTTCATCAGGAGCCCCCAAGAAGCGCCCACAGCAAATTTGGGGCTTCTAGTACTTGAGGAACCCTAACCCTAATCGTAACCCTAACCCTAACCCTAACCCTAGCTTCAGCCTTATTTCAATGCAAGTCTATGGGGTGAAATTTCAACTTTGTCCTAGAGACATGGGGCCACTTGCTCTTTCATCAGGAGCCCCCAAGAAGCGCCCACAGCAAATTTGGGGCTTCTAGTACTTGGGGAACCCTAACCCTAACCGTAACCCTAACCCTAACCCTAACCCTAGCTTCAGCCTTATTTCAATGCAAGTGTATGGGGTGAAATTTCAACTTTGTCCTAGAGACATGGGGCCACTTGCTCTTTCATCAGGAGCCCCCAAGAAGCGCCCACAGCAAATTTGGGGCTTCTAGTACTTGAGGAACCCTAACCCTAACCGTAACCCTAACCCTAACCCTAACCCTAGCTTCAGCCTTATTTCAATGCAAGTCTATGGGGTGAAATTTCAACTTTGTCCTAGAGACATGGGGCCACTTTCTCTTTCATCAGGAGCCCCCAAGAAGCGCCCACAGCAAATTTGGGGCTTCTAGTACTTGGGGAACCCTAACCCTAACCGTAACCCTAACCCTAACCCTAACCCTAGCTTCAGCCTTATTTCAATGCAAGTCTATGGGGTGAAATTTCAACTTTGTCCTAGAGACATGGGGCCACTTCCTCTTTCATCAGGAGCCCCCAAGAAGCGCCCACAGCAAATTTGGGGCTTCTAGTACTTGAGGAACCCTAACCCTAACCGTAACCCTAACCCTAACCCTAACCCTAGCTTCAGCCTTATTTCAATGCAAGTCTATGGGGTGAAATTTCAACTTTGTCCTAGAGACATGGGGCCACTTGCTCTTTCATCAGGAGCGCCCAAGAAGCGCCCACAGCAAATTTGGGGCTTCTAGTACTTGAGGAACCCTAACCCTAATTGTAACCCTAACCCTAACCCTAACCCTAGCTTCAGCCTTATTTCAATGCAAGTCTATGGGGTGAAATTTCAACTTTGTCCTAGAGACATGGGGCCACTTGCTCTTTCATCAGGAGCCCCCAAGAAGCGCCCACAGCAAATTTGGGGCTTCTAGTACTTGGGGAACCCTAACCCTAACCGTAACCCTAACCCTAACCCTAACCCTAGCTTCAGACTTATTTCAATGCAAGTCTATGGGGTGAAATTTCAACTTTGTCCTAGAGACATGGGGCCACTTGCTCTTTCATCAGGAGCGCCCAAGAAGCGCCCACAGCAAATTTGGGGCTTCTAGTACTTGAGGAACCCTAACCCTAACTGTAACCCTAACCCTAACCCTAACCCTAGCTTCAGCCTTATTTCAATGCAAGTCTATGGGGTGAAATTTCAACTTTGTCCTAGAGACATGGGGCCACTTGCTCTTTCATCAGGAGCCCCCAAGAAGCGCCCACAGCAAATTTGGGGCTTCTAGTACTTGAGGAACCCTAACCCTAATCGTAACCCTAACCCTAACCCTAACCCTAGCTTCAGCCTTATTTCAATGCATGTCTATGGGGTGAAATTTCAACTTTGTCCTAGAGACATGGGGCCACTTGCTCTTTCATCAGGAGCCCCCAAGAAGCGCCCACAGCAAATTTGGGGCTTCTAGTACTTGGGGAACCCTAACCCTAACCTTAACCCTAACCCTAACCCTAACCCTAACCCTAGCTTCAGCCTTATTTCAATGCAAGTCTATGGGGTGAAATTTCAACTTTGTCCTAGAGACATGGGGCCACTTGCTCTTTCATCAGGAGCCCCCAAGAAGCGCCCACAGCAAATTTGGGGCTTCTAGTACTTGGGGAACCCTAACCCTAACCTTAACCCTAACCCTAACCCTAACCCTAACCCTAGCTTCAGCCTTATTTCAATGCAAGTCTATGGGGTGAAAGTTCAACTTTGTCCTAGAGACATGGGGCCACTTGCTCTTTCATCAGGAGCGCCCAAGAAGCGCCCACAGCAAATTTGGGGCTTCTAGTACTTGAGGAACCCTAACCCTAATCGTAACCCTAACCCTAACCCTAACCCTAGCTTCAGCCTTATTTCAATGCAAGTCTATGGGGTGAAATTTCAACTTTGTCCTAGAGACATGGGGCCACTTGCTCTTTCATCAGGAGCCCCCAAGAAGCGCCCACAGCAAATTTGGGGCTTCTAGTACTTGGGGAACCCTAACCCTAACCGTAACCCTAACACTAACCCTAACCCTAGCTTCAGCCTTATTTCAATGCAAGTCTATGGGGTGAAAGTTCAACTTTGTCCTAGAGACATGGGGCCACTTGCTCTTTCATCAGGAGCCCCCAAGAAGCGCCCACAGCAAATTTGGGGCTTCTAGTACTTGAGGAACCCTAACCCTAATCGTAACCCTAACCCTAACCCTAACCCTAGCTTCAGCCTTATTTCAATGCAAGTCTATGGGGTGAAATTTCAACTTTGTCCTAGAGACATGGGGCCACTTGCTCTTTCATCAGGAGCCCCCAAGAAGCGCCCACAGCAAATTTGGGGCTTCTAGTACTTGGGGAACCCTAACCCTAACCGTAACCCTAACACTAACCCTAACCCTAGCTTCAGCCTTATTTCAATGCAAGTGTATGGGGTGAAATTTCAACTTTGTCCTAGAGACATGGGGCCACTTGCTCTTTCATCAGGAGCCCCCAAGAAGCGCCCACAGCAAATTTGGGGCTTCTAGTACTTGAGGAACCCTAACCCTAACCGTAACCCTAACCCTAACCCTAACCCTAGCTTCAGCCTTATTTCAATGCAAGTCTATGGGGTGAAATTTCAACTTTGTCCTAGAGACATGGGGCCACTTGCTCTTTCATCAGGAGCCCCCAAGAAGCGCCCACAGCAAATTTGGGGCTTCTAGTACTTGAGGAACCCTAACCCTAACCGTAACCCTAACCCTAACCCTAACCCTAGCTTCAGCCTTATTTCAATGCAAGTCTATGGGGTGAAATTTCAACTTTGTCCTAGAGACATGGGGCCACTTGCTCTTTCATCAGGAGCGCCCAAGAAGCGCCCACAGCAAATTTGGGGCTTCTAGTACTTGAGGAACCCTAACCCTAACTGTAACCCTAACCCTAACCCTAACCCTAGCTTCAGCCTTATTTCAATGCAAGTGTATGGGGTGAAATTTCAACTTTGTCCTAGAGACATGGGGCCACTTGCTCTTTCATCAGGAGCCCCCAAGAAGCGCCAACAGCAAATTTGGGGCTTCTAGTACTTGGGGAACCCTAACCCTAACCTTAACCCTAACCCTAACCCTAACCCTAACCCTAGCTTCAGCCTTATTTCAATGCAAGTCTATGGGGTGAAATTTCAACTTTGTCCTAGAGACATGGGGCCACTTGCTCTTTCATCAGGAGCCCCCAAGAAGCGCCCACAGCAAATTTGGGGCTTCTAGTACTTGGGGAACCCTAACCCTAACCTTAACCCTAACCCTAACCCTAACCCTAACCCTAGCTTCAGCCTTATTTCAATGCAAGTCTATGGGGTGAAAGTTCAACTTTGTCCTAGAGACATGGGGCCACTTGCTCTTTCATCAGGAGCGCCCAAGAAGCGCCCACAGCAAATTTGGGGCTTCTAGTACTTGAGGAACCCTAACCCTAATCGTAACCCTAACCCTAACCCTAACCCTAGCTTCAGCCTTATTTCAATGCAAGTCTATGGGGTGAAATTTCAACTTTGTCCTAGAGACATGGGGCCACTTGCTCTTTCATCAGGAGCCCCCAAGAAGCGCCCACAGCAAATTTGGGGCTTCTAGTACTTGGGGAACCCTAACCCTAACCGTAACCCTAACCCTAACCCTAACCCTAGCTTCAGCCTTATTTCAATGCAAGTCTATGGGGTGAAATTTCAACTTTGTCCTAGAGACATGGGGCCACTTGCTCTTTCATCAGGAGCCCCCAAGAAGCGCCCACAGCAAATTTGGGGCTTCTAGTACTTGGGGAACCCTAACCCTAACCGTAACCCTAACCCTAACCCTAACCCTAGCTTCAGCCTTATTTCAATGCAAGTCTATGGGGTGAAAGTTCAACTTTGTCCTAGAGACATGGGGCCACTTGCTCTTTCATCAGGAGCCCCCAAGAAGCGCCCACAGCAAATTTGGGGCTTCTAGTACTTGAGGAACCCTAACCCTAATCGTAACCCTAACCCTAACCCTAACCCTAGCTTCAGCCTTATTTCAATGCAAGTCTATGGGGTGAAATTTCAACTTTGTCCTAGAGACATGGGGCCACTTGCTCTTTCATCAGGAGCCCCCAAGAAGCGCCCACAGCAAATTTGGGGCTTCTAGTACTTGGGGAACCCTAACCCTAACCGTAACCCTAACCCTAACCCTAACCCTAGCTTCAGCCTTATTTCAATGCAAGTGTATGGGGTGAAATTTCAACTTTGTCCTAGAGACATGGGGCCACTTGCTCTTTCATCAGGAGCCCCCAAGAAGCGCCCACAGCAAATTTGGGGCTTCTAGTACTTGAGGAACCCTAACCCTAACCGTAACCCTAACCCTAACCCTAACCCTAGCTTCAGCCTTATTTCAATGCAAGTCTATGGGGTGAAATTTCAACTTTGTCCTAGAGACATGGGGCCACTTGCTCTTTCATCAGGAGCCCCCAAGAAGCGCCCACAGCAAATTTGGGGCTTCTAGTACTTGAGGAACCCTAACCCTAACCGTAACCCTAACCCTAACCCTAACCCTAGCTTCAGCCTTATTTCAATGCAAGTCTATGGGGTGAAATTTCAACTTTGTCCTAGAGACATGGGGCCACTTGCTCTTTCATCAGGAGCGCCCAAGAAGCGCCCACAGCAAATTTGGGGCTTCTAGTACTTGAGGAACCCTAACCCTAACCGTAACCCTAACCCTAACCCTAACCCTAGCTTCAGCCTTATTTCAATGCAAGTCTATGGGGTGAAATTTCAACTTTGTCCTAGAGACATGGGGCCACTTGCTCTTTCATCAGGAGCGCCCAAGAAGCGCCCACAGCAAATTTGGGGCTTCTAGTACTTGAGGAACCCTAACCCTAACTGTAACCCTAACCCTAACCCTAACCCTAGCTTCAGCCTTATTTCAATGCAAGTCTATGGGGTGAAATTTCAACTTTGTCCTAGAGACATGGGGCCACTTGCTCTTTCATCAGGAGCCCCCAAGAAGCGCCCACAGCAAATTTGGGGCTTCTAGTACTTGGGGAACCCTAACCCTAACCGTAACCCTAACCCTAACCCTAACCCTAGCTTCAGACTTATTTCAATGCAAGTCTATGGGGTGAAATTTCAACTTTGTCCTAGAGACATGGGGCCACTTGCTCTTTCATCAGGAGCGCCCAAGAAGCGCCCACAGCAAATTTGGGGCTTCTAGTACTTGAGGAACCCTAACCCTAACTGTAACCCTAACCCTAACCCTAACCCTAGCTTCAGCCTTATTTCAATGCAAGTCTATGGGGTGAAATTTCAACTTTGTCCTAGAGACATGGGGCCACTTGCTCTTTCATCAGGAGCCCCCAAGAAGCGCCCACAGCAAATTTGGGGCTTCTAGTACTTGGGGAACCCTAACCCTAACCGTAACCCTAACCCTAACCCTAACCCTAGCTTCAGCCTTATTTCAATGCAAGTCTATGGGTTGAAATTTCAACTTTGTCCTAGAGACATGGGGCCACTTGCTCTTTCATCAGGAGCGCCCAAGAAGCGCCCACAGCAAATTTGGGGCTTCTAGTACTTGGGGAACCCTAACCCTAACCTTAACCCTAACCCTAACCCTAACCCTAACCCTAGCTTCAGCCTTATTTCAATGCAAGTCTATGGGGTGAAATTTCAACTTTGTCCTAGAGACATGGGGCCACTTGCTCTTTCATCAGGAGCCCCCAAGAAGCGCCCACAGCAAATTTGGGGCTTCTAGTACTTGAGGAACCCTAACCCTAATCGTAACCCTAACCCTAACCCTAACCCTAGCTTCAGCCTTATTTCAATGCAAGTCTATGGGGTGAAATTTCAACTTTGTCCTAGAGACATGGGGCCACTTGCTCTTTCATCAGGAGCCCCCAAGAAGCGCCCACAGCAAATTTGGGGCTTCTAGTACTTGGGGAACCCTAACCCTAACCGTAACCCTAACCCTAACCCTAACCCTAGCTTCAGCCTTATTTCAATGCAAGTGTATGGGGTGAAATTTCAACTTTGTCCTAGAGACATGGGGCCACTTGCTCTTTCATCAGGAGCCCCCAAGAAGCGCCCACAGCAAATTTGGGGCTTCTAGTACTTGAGGAACCCTAACCCTAACCCTAACCGTAACCCTAACCCTAACCCTAACCCTAGCTTCAGCCTTATTTCAATGCAAGTCTATGGGGTGAAATTTCAACTTTGTCCTAGAGACATGGGGCCACTTTCTCTTTCATCAGGAGCCCCCAAGAAGCGCCCACAGCAAATTTGGGGCTTCTAGTACTTGGGGAACCCTAACCCTAACCGTAACCCTAACCCTAACCCTAACCCTAGCTTCAGCCTTATTTCAATGCAAGTCTATGGGGTGAAATTTCAACTTTGTCCTAGAGACATGGGGCCACTTCCTCTTTCATCAGGAGCCCCCAAGAAGCGCCCACAGCAAATTTGGGGCTTCTAGTACTTGAGGAACCCTAACCCTAACCGTAACCCTAACCCTAACCCTAACCCTAGCTTCAGCCTTATTTCAATGCAAGTCTATGGGGTGAAATTTCAACTTTGTCCTAGAGACATGGGGCCACTTGCTCTTTCATCAGGAGCGCCCAAGAAGCGCCCACAGCAAATTTGGGGCTTCTAGTACTTGAGGAACCCTAACCCTAATTGTAACCCTAACCCTAACCCTAACCCTAGCTTCAGCCTTATTTCAATGCAAGTCTATGGGGTGAAATTTCAACTTTGTCCTAGAGACATGGGGCCACTTGCTCTTTCATCAGGAGCCCCCAAGAAGCGCCCACAGCAAATTTGGGGCTTCTAGTACTTGGGGAACCCTAACCCTAACCGTAACCCTAACCCTAACCCTAACCCTAGCTTCAGACTTATTTCAATGCAAGTCTATGGGGTGAAATTTCAACTTTGTCCTAGAGACATGGGGCCACTTGCTCTTTCATCAGGAGCGCCCAAGAAGCGCCCACAGCAAATTTGGGGCTTCTAGTACTTGAGGAACCCTAACCCTAACTGTAACCCTAACCCTAACCCTAACCCTAGCTTCAGCCTTATTTCAATGCAAGTCTATGGGGTGAAATTTCAACTTTGTCCTAGAGACATGGGGCCACTTGCTCTTTCATCAGGAGCCCCCAAGAAGCGCCCACAGCAAATTTGGGGCTTCTAGTACTTGAGGAACCCTAACCCTAATCGTAACCCTAACCCTAACCCTAACCCTAGCTTCAGCCTTATTTCAATGCATGTCTATGGGGTGAAATTTCAACTTTGTCCTAGAGACATGGGGCCACTTGCTCTTTCATCAGGAGCCCCCAAGAAGCGCCCACAGCAAATTTGGGGCTTCTAGTACTTGGGGAACCCTAACCCTAACCTTAACCCTAACCCTAACCCTAACCCTAACCCTAGCTTCAGCCTTATTTCAATGCAAGTCTATGGGGTGAAATTTCAACTTTGTCCTAGAGACATGGGGCCACTTGCTCTTTCATCAGGAGCCCCCAAGAAGCGCCCACAGCAAATTTGGGGCTTCTAGTACTTGGGGAACCCTAACCCTAACCTTAACCCTAACCCTAACCCTAACCCTAACCCTAGCTTCAGCCTTATTTCAATGCAAGTCTATGGGGTGAAAGTTCAACTTTGTCCTAGAGACATGGGGCCACTTGCTCTTTCATCAGGAGCGCCCAAGAAGCGCCCACAGCAAATTTGGGGCTTCTAGTACTTGAGGAACCCTAACCCTAATCGTAACCCTAACCCTAACCCTAACCCTAGCTTCAGCCTTATTTCAATGCAAGTCTATGGGGTGAAATTTCAACTTTGTCCTAGAGACATGGGGCCACTTGCTCTTTCATCAGGAGCCCCCAAGAAGCGCCCACAGCAAATTTGGGGCTTCTAGTACTTGGGGAACCCTAACCCTAACCGTAACCCTAACACTAACCCTAACCCTAGCTTCAGCCTTATTTCAATGCAAGTCTATGGGGTGAAAGTTCAACTTTGTCCTAGAGACATGGGGCCACTTGCTCTTTCATCAGGAGCCCCCAAGAAGCGCCCACAGCAAATTTGGGGCTTCTAGTACTTGAGGAACCCTAACCCTAATCGTAACCCTAACCCTAACCCTAACCCTAGCTTCAGCCTTATTTCAATGCAAGTCTATGGGGTGAAATTTCAACTTTGTCCTAGAGACATGGGGCCACTTGCTCTTTCATCAGGAGCCCCCAAGAAGCGCCCACAGCAAATTTGGGGCTTCTAGTACTTGGGGAACCCTAACCCTAACCGTAACCCTAACACTAACCCTAACCCTAGCTTCAGCCTTATTTCAATGCAAGTGTATGGGGTGAAATTTCAACTTTGTCCTAGAGACATGGGGCCACTTGCTCTTTCATCAGGAGCCCCCAAGAAGCGCCCACAGCAAATTTGGGGCTTCTAGTACTTGAGGAACCCTAACCCTAACCGTAACCCTAACCCTAACCCTAACCCTAGCTTCAGCCTTATTTCAATGCAAGTCTATGGGGTGAAATTTCAACTTTGTCCTAGAGACATGGGGCCACTTGCTCTTTCATCAGGAGCCCCCAAGAAGCGCCCACAGCAAATTTGGGGCTTCTAGTACTTGAGGAACCCTAACCCTAACCGTAACCCTAACCCTAACCCTAACCCTAGCTTCAGCCTTATTTCAATGCAAGTCTATGGGGTGAAATTTCAACTTTGTCCTAGAGACATGGGGCCACTTGCTCTTTCATCAGGAGCGCCCAAGAAGCGCCCACAGCAAATTTGGGGCTTCTAGTACTTGAGGAACCCTAACCCTAACTGTAACCCTAACCCTAACCCTAACCCTAGCTTCAGCCTTATTTCAATGCAAGTCTATGGGGTGAAATTTCAACTTTGTCCTAGAGACATGGGGCCACTTGCTCTTTCATCAGGAGCCCCCAAGAAGCGCCCACAGCAAATTTGGGGCTTCTAGTACTTGGGGAACCCTAACCCTAACCTTAACCCTAACCCTAACCCTAACCCTAACCCTAGCTTCAGCCTTATTTCAATGCAAGTCTATGGGGTGAAATTTCAACTTTGTCCTAGAGACATGGGGCCACTTGCTCTTTCATCAGGAGCCCCCAAGAAGCGCCCACAGCAAATTTGGGGCTTCTAGTACTTGGGGAACCCTAACCCTAACCTTAACCCTAACCCTAACCCTAACCCTAACCCTAGCTTCAGCCTTATTTCAATGCAAGTCTATGGGGTGAAAGTTCAACTTTGTCCTAGAGACATGGGGCCACTTGCTCTTTCATCAGGAGCGCCCAAGAAGCGCCCACAGCAAATTTGGGGCTTCTAGTACTTGAGGAACCCTAACCCTAACCGTAACCCTAACACTAACCCTAACCCTAGCTTCAGCCTTATTTCAATGCAAGTGTATGGGGTGAAATTTCAACTTTGTCCTAGAGACATGGGGCCACTTGCTCTTTCATCAGGAGCCCCCAAGAAGCGCCCACAGCAAATTTGGGGCTTCTAGTACTTGAGGAACCCTAACCCTAACCGTAACCCTAACCCTAACCCTAACCCTAGCTTCAGCCTTATTTCAATGCAAGTCTATGGGGTGAAATTTCAACTTTGTCCTAGAGACATGGGGCCACTTGCTCTTTCATCAGGAGCCCCCAAGAAGCGCCCACAGCAAATTTGGGGCTTCTAGTACTTGAGGAACCCTAACCCTAACCGTAACCCTAACCCTAACCCTAACCCTAGCTTCAGCCTTATTTCAATGCAAGTCTATGGGGTGAAATTTCAACTTTGTCCTAGAGACATGGGGCCACTTGCTCTTTCATCAGGAGCGCCCAAGAAGCGCCCACAGCAAATTTGGGGCTTCTAGTACTTGAGGAACCCTAACCCTAACTGTAACCCTAACCCTAACCCTAACCCTAGCTTCAGCCTTATTTCAATGCAAGTCTATGGGGTGAAATTTCAACTTTGTCCTAGAGACATGGGGCCACTTGCTCTTTCATCAGGAGCCCCCAAGAAGCGCCCACAGCAAATTTGGGGCTTCTAGTACTTGGGGAACCCTAACCCTAACCTTAACCCTAACCCTAACCCTAACCCTAACCCTAGCTTCAGCCTTATTTCAATGCAAGTCTATGGGGTGAAATTTCAACTTTGTCCTAGAGACATGGGGCCACTTGCTCTTTCATCAGGAGCCCCCAAGAAGCGCCCACAGCAAATTTGGGGCTTCTAGTACTTGGGGAACCCTAACCCTAACCTTAACCCTAACCCTAACCCTAACCCTAACCCTAGCTTCAGCCTTATTTCAATGCAAGTCTATGGGGTGAAAGTTCAACTTTGTCCTAGAGACATGGGGCCACTTGCTCTTTCATCAGGAGCGCCCAAGAAGCGCCCACAGCAAATTTGGGGCTTCTAGTACTTGAGGAACCCTAACCCTAATCGTAACCCTAACCCTAACCCTAACCCTAGCTTCAGCCTTATTTCAATGCAAGTCTATGGGGTGAAATTTCAACTTTGTCCTAGAGACATGGGGCCACTTGCTCTTTCATCAGGAGCCCCCAAGAAGCGCCCACAGCAAATTTGGGGCTTCTAGTACTTGGGGAACCCTAACCCTAACCGTAACCCTAACCCTAACCCTAACCCTAGCTTCAGCCTTATTTCAATGCAAGTCTATGGGGTGAAAGTTCAACTTTGTCCTAGAGACATGGGGCCACTTGCTCTTTCATCAGGAGCCCCCAAGAAGCGCCCACAGCAAATTTGGGGCTTCTAGTACTTGAGGAACCCTAACCCTAATCGTAACCCTAACCCTAACCCTAACCCTAGCTTCAGCCTTATTTCAATGCAAGTCTATGGGGTGAAATTTCAACTTTGTCCTAGAGACATGGGGCCACTTGCTCTTTCATCAGGAGCCCCCAAGAAGCGCCCACAGCAAATTTGGGGCTTCTAGTACTTGGGGAACCCTAACCCTAACCTTAACCCTAACCCTAACCCTAACCCTAACCCTAGCTTCAGCCTTATTTCAATGCAAGTCTATGGGGTGAAAGTTCAACTTTGTCCTAGAGACATGGGGCCACTTGCTCTTTCATCAGGAGCGCCCAAGAAGCGCCCACAGCAAATTTGGGGCTTCTAGTACTTGAGGAACCCTAACCCTAATCGTAACCCTAACCCTAACCCTAACCCTAGCTTCAGCCTTATTTCAATGCAAGTCTATGGGGTGAAATTTCAACTTTGTCCTAGAGACATGGGGCCACTTGCTCTTTCATCAGGAGCCCCCAAGAAGCGCCCACAGCAAATTTGGGGCTTCTAGTACTTGGGGAACCCTAACCCTAACCGTAACCCTAACCCTAACCCTAACCCTAGCTTCAGCCTTATTTCAATGCAAGTCTATGGGGTGAAAGTTCAACTTTGTCCTAGAGACATGGGGCCACTTGCTCTTTCATCAGGAGCCCCCAAGAAGCGCCCACAGCAAATTTGGGGCTTCTAGTACTTGAGGAACCCTAACCCTAATCGTAACCCTAACCCTAACCCTAACCCTAGCTTCAGCCTTATTTCAATGCAAGTCTATGGGGTGAAATTTCAACTTTGTCCTAGAGACATGGGGCCACTTGCTCTTTCATCAGGAGCCCCCAAGAAGCGCCCACAGCAAATTTGGGGCTTCTAGTACTTGGGGAACCCTAACCCTAACCGTAACCCTAACCCTAACCCTAACCCTAGCTTCAGCCTTATTTCAATGCAAGTGTATGGGGTGAAATTTCAACTTTGTCCTAGAGACATGGGGCCACTTGCTCTTTCATCAGGAGCCCCCAAGAAGCGCCCACAGCAAATTTGGGGCTTCTAGTACTTGAGGAACCCTAACCCTAACCGTAACCCTAACCCTAACCCTAACCCTAGCTTCAGCCTTATTTCAATGCAAGTGTATGGGGTGAAATTTCAACTTTGTCCTAGAGACATGGGGCCACTTGCTCTTTCATCAGGATCCCCCAAGAAGCGCCCACAGCAAATTTGGGGCTTCTAGTACTTGAGGAACCCTAACCCTAACCGTAAACCTAACCGTAACCCTAACCCTAGCTTCAGCCTTATTTCAATGCAAGTCTATGGGGTGAAATTTCAACTTTGTCCTAGAGACATGGGGCCACTTGCTCTTTCATCAGGAGCCCCCAAGAAGCGCCCACAGCAAATTTGGGGCTTCTAGTACTTGAGGAACCCTAACCCTAACCGTAACCCTAACCCTAACCCTAACCCTAGCTTCAGCCTTATTTCAATGCAAGTCTATGGGGTGAAATTTCAACTTTGTCCTAGAGACATGGGGCCACTTGCTCTTTCATCAGGAGCGCCCAAGAAGCGCCCACAGCAAATTTGGGGCTTCTAGTACTTGAGGAACCCTAACCCTAACTGTAACCCTAACCCTAACCCTAACCCTAGCTTCAGCCTTATTTCAATGCAAGTCTATGGGGTGAAATTTCAACTTTGTCCTAGAGACATGGGGCCACTTGCTCTTTCATCAGGAGCCCCCAAGAAGCGCCCACAGCAAATTTGGGGCTTCTAGTACTTGGGGAACCCTAACCCTAACCGTAACCCTAACCCTAACCCTAACCCTAGCTTCAGCCTTATTTCAATGCAAGTCTATGGGGTGAAAGTTCAACTTTGTCCTAGAGACATGGGGCCACTTGCTCTTTCATCAGGAGCCCCCAAGAAGCGCCCACAGCAAATTTGGGGCTTCTAGTACTTGAGGAACCCTAACCCTAATCGTAACCCTAACCCTAACCCTAACCCTAGCTTCAGCCTTATTTCAATGCAAGTCTATGGGGTGAAATTTCAACTTTGTCCTAGAGACATGGGGCCACTTGCTCTTTCATCAGGAGCCCCCAAGAAGCGCCCACAGCAAATTTGGGGCTTCTAGTACTTGGGGAACCCTAACCCTAACCGTAACCCTAACCCTAACCCTAACCCTAGCTTCAGCCTTATTTCAATGCAAGTGTATGGGGTGAAATTTCAACTTTGTCCTAGAGACATGGGGCCACTTGCTCTTTCATCAGGAGCCCCCAAGAAGCGCCCACAGCAAATTTGGGGCTTCTAGTACTTGAGGAACCCTAACCCTAACCGTAACCCTAACCCTAACCCTAACCCTAGCTTCAGCCTTATTTCAATGCAAGTCTATGGGGTGAAATTTCAACTTTGTCCTAGAGACATGGGGCCACTTGCTCTTTCATCAGGAGCCCCCAAGAAGCGCCCACAGCAAATTTGGGGCTTCTAGTACTTGAGGAACCCTAACCCTAACCGTAACCCTAACCCTAACCCTAACCCTAGCTTCAGCCTTATTTCAATGCAAGTCTATGGGGTGAAATTTCAACTTTGTCCTAGAGACATGGGGCCACTTGCTCTTTCATCAGGAGCGCCCAAGAAGCGCCCACAGCAAATTTGGGGCTTCTAGTACTTGAGGAACCCTAACCCTAACCGTAACCCTAACCCTAACCCTAACCCTAACCCTAGCTTCAGCCTTATTTCAATGCAAGTCTATGGGGTGAAATTTCAACTTTGTCCTAGAGACATGGGGCCACTTGCTCTTTCATCAGGAGCGCCCAAGAAGCGCCCACAGCAAATTTGGGGCTTCTAGTACTTGAGGAACCCTAACCCTAACTGTAACCCTAACCCTAACCCTAACCCTAGCTTCAGCCTTATTTCAATGCAAGTCTATGGGGTGAAATTTCAACTTTGTCCTAGAGACATGGGGCCACTTGCTCTTTCATCAGGAGCCCCCAAGAAGCGCCCACAGCAAATTTGGGGCTTCTAGTACTTGGGGAACCCTAACCCTAACCGTAACCCTAACCCTAACCCTAACCCTAGCTTCAGACTTATTTCAATGCAAGTCTATGGGGTGAAATTTCAACTTTGTCCTAGAGACATGGGGCCACTTGCTCTTTCATCAGGAGCGCCCAAGAAGCGCCCACAGCAAATTTGGGGCTTCTAGTACTTGAGGAACCCTAACCCTAACTGTAACCCTAACCCTAACCCTAACCCTAGCTTCAGCCTTATTTCAATGCAAGTCTATGGGGTGAAATTTCAACTTTGTCCTAGAGACATGGGGCCACTTGCTCTTTCATCAGGAGCCCCCAAGAAGCGCCCACAGCAAATTTGGGGCTTCTAGTACTTGGGGAACCCTAACCCTAACCGTAACCCTAACCCTAACCCTAACCCTAGCTTCAGCCTTATTTCAATGCAAGTCTATGGGGTGAAATTTCAACTTTGTCCTAGAGACATGGGGCCACTTGCTCTTTCATCAGGAGCGCCCAAGAAGCGCCCACAGCAAATTTGGGGCTTCTAGTACTTGAGGAACCCTAACCCTAACCGTAACCCTAACCCTAACCCTAACCCTAGCTTCAGCCTTATTTCAATGCAAGTCTATGGGGTGAAATTTCAACTTTGTCCTAGAGACATGGGGCCACTTGCTCTTTCATCAGGAGCCCCCAAGAAGCGCCCACAGCAAATTTGGGGCTTCTAGTACTTGGGGAACCCTAACCCTAACCTTAACCCTAACCCTAACCCTAACCCTAACCCTAGCTTCAGCCTTATTTCAATGCAAGTCTATGGGGTGAAATTTCAACTTTGTCCTAGAGACATGGGGCCACTTGCTCTTTCATCAGGAGCCCCCAAGAAGCGCCCACAGCAAATTTGGGGCTTCTAGTACTTGGGGAACCCTAACCCTAACCTTAACCCTAACCCTAACCCTAACCCTAACCCTAGCTTCAGCCTTATTTCAATGCAAGTCTATGGGGTGAAAGTTCAACTTTGTCCTAGAGACATGGGGCCACTTGCTCTTTCATCAGGAGCGCCCAAGAAGCGCCCACAGCAAATTTGGGGCTTCTAGTACTTGAGGAACCCTAACCCTAATCGTAACCCTAACCCTAACCCTAACCCTAGCTTCAGCCTTATTTCAATGCAAGTCTATGGGGTGAAATTTCAACTTTGTCCTAGAGACATGGGGCCACTTGCTCTTTCATCAGGAGCCCCCAAGAAGCGCCCACAGCAAATTTGGGGCTTCTAGTACTTGGGGAACCCTAACCCTAACCGTAACCCTAACCCTAACCCTAACCCTAGCTTCAGCCTTATTTCAATGCAAGTCTATGGGGTGAAAGTTCAACTTTGTCCTAGAGACATGGGGCCACTTGCTCTTTCATCAGGAGCCCCCAAGAAGCGCCCACAGCAAATTTGGGGCTTCTAGTACTTGAGGAACCCTAACCCTAATCGTAACCCTAACCCTAACCCTAACCCTAGCTTCAGCCTTATTTCAATGCAAGTCTATGGGGTGAAATTTCAACTTTGTCCTAGAGACATGGGGCCACTTGCTCTTTCATCAGGAGCCCCCAAGAAGCGCCCACAGCAAATTTGGGGCTTCTAGTACTTGGGGAACCCTAACCCTAACCGTAACCCTAACCCTAACCCTAACCCTAGCTTCAGCCTTATTTCAATGCAAGTGTATGGGGTGAAATTTCAACTTTGTCCTAGAGACATGGGGCCACTTGCTCTTTCATCAGGATCCCCCAAGAAGCGCCCACAGCAAATTTGGGGCTTCTAGTACTTGAGGAACCCTAACCCTAACCGTAACCCTAACCCTAACCCTAACCCTAGCTTCAGCCTTATTTCAATGCAAGTCTATGGGGTGAAATTTCAACTTTGTCCTAGAGACATGGGGCCACTTGCTCTTTCATCAGGAGCCCCCAAGAAGCGCCCACAGCAAATTTGGGGCTTCTAGTACTTGAGGAACCCTAACCCTAACCCTAACCCTAGCTTCAGCCTTATTTCAATGCAAGTCTATGGGGTGAAATTTCAACTTTGTCCTAGAGACATGGGGCCACTTGCTCTTTCATCAGGAGCGCCCAAGAAGCGCCCACAGCAAATTTGGGGCTTCTAGTACTTGAGGAACCCTAACCCTAACTGTAACCCTAACCCTAACCCTAACCCTAGCTTCAGCCTTATTTCAATGCAAGTCTATGGGGTGAAATTTCAACTTTGTCCTAGAGACATGGGGCCACTTGCTCTTTCATCAGGAGCGCCCAAGAAGCGCCCACAGCAAATTTGGGGCTTCTAGTACTTGGGGAACCCTAACCCTAACCTTAACCCTAACCCTAACCCTAACCCTAACCCTAGCTTCAGCCTTATTTCAATGCAAGTCTATGGGGTGAAATTTCAACTTTGTCCTAGAGACATGGGGCCACTTGCTCTTTCATCAGGAGCCCCCAAGAAGCGCCCACAGCAAATTTGGGGCTTCTAGTACTTGAGGAACCCTAACCCTAATCGTAACCCTAACCCTAACCCTAACCCTAGCTTCAGCCTTATTTCAATGCAAGTCTATGGGGTGAAATTTCAACTTTGTCCTAGAGACATGGGGCCACTTGCTCTTTCATCAGGAGCCCCCAAGAAGCGCCCACAGCAAATTTGGGGCTTCTAGTACTTGGGGAACCCTAACCCTAACCGTAACCCTAACCCTAACCCTAACCCTAGCTTCAGCCTTATTTCAATGCAAGTGTATGGGGTGAAATTTCAACTTTGTCCTAGAGACATGGGGCCACTTGCTCTTTCATCAGGATCCCCCAAGAAGCGCCCACAGCAAATTTGGGGCTTCTAGTACTTGAGGAACCCTAACCCTAACCGTAACCCTAACCCTAACCCTAACCCTAGCTTCAGCCTTATTTCAATGCAAGTCTATGGGGTGAAATTTCAACTTTGTCCTAGAGACATGGGGCCACTTGCTCTTTCATCAGGAGCCCCCAAGAAGCGCCCACAGCAAATTTGGGGCTTCTAGTACTTGAGGAACCCTAACCCTAACCCTAACCCTAGCTTCAGCCTTATTTCAATGCAAGTCTATGGGGTGAAATTTCAACTTTGTCCTAGAGACATGGGGCCACTTGCTCTTTCATCAGGAGCGCCCAAGAAGCGCCCACAGCAAATTTGGGGCTTCTAGTACTTGAGGAACCCTAACCCTAACTGTAACCCTAACCCTAACCCTAACCCTAGCTTCAGCCTTATTTCAATGCAAGTCTATGGGGTGAAATTTCAACTTTGTCCTAGAGACATGGGGCCACTTGCTCTTTCATCAGGAGCGCCCAAGAAGCGCCCACAGCAAATTTGGGGCTTCTAGTACTTGGGGAACCCTAACCCTAACCTTAACCCTAACCCTAACCCTAACCCTAACCCTAGCTTCAGCCTTATTTCAATGCAAGTCTATGGGGTGAAATTTCAACTTTGTCCTAGAGACATGGGGCCACTTGCTCTTTCATCAGGAGCCCCCAAGAAGCGCCCACAGCAAATTTGGGGCTTCTAGTACTTGGGGAACCCTAACCCTAACCTTAACCCTAACCCTAACCCTAACCTTAACCCTAGCTTCAGCCTTATTTCAATGCAAGTCTATGGGGTGAAAGTTCAACTTTGTCCTAGAGACATGGGGCCACTTGCTCTTTCATCAGGAGCGCCCAAGAAGCGCCCACAGCAAATTTGGGGCTTCTAGTACTTGAGGAACCCTAACCCTAATCGTAACCCTAACCCTAACCCTAACCCTAGCTTCAGCCTTATTTCAATGCAAGTCTATGGGGTGAAATTTCAACTTTGTCCTAGAGACATGGGGCCACTTGCTCTTTCATCAGGAGCGCCCAAGAAGCGCCCACAGCAAATTTGGGGCTTCTAGTACTTGAGGAACCCTAACCCTAACTGTAACCCTAACCCTAACCCTAACCCTAGCTTCAGCCTTATTTCAATGCAAGTCTATGGGGTGAAATTTCAACTTTGTCCTAGAGACATGGGGCCACTTGCTCTTTCATCAGGAGCCCCCAAGAAGCGCCCACAGCAAATTTGGGGCTTCTAGTACTTGGGGAACCCTAACCCTAACCGTAACCCTAACCCTAACCCTAACCCTAGCTTCAGACTTATTTCAATGCAAGTCTATGGGGTGAAATTTCAACTTTGTCCTAGAGACATGGGGCCACTTGCTCTTTCATCAGGAGCGCCCAAGAAGCGCCCACAGCAAATTTGGGGCTTCTAGTACTTGAGGAACCCTAACCCTAACTGTAACCCTAACCCTAACCCTAACCCTAGCTTCAGCCTTATTTCAATGCAAGTCTATGGGGTGAAATTTCAACTTTGTCCTAGAGACATGGGGCCACTTGCTCTTTCATCAGGAGCCCCCAAGAAGCGCCCACAGCAAATTTGGGGCTTCTAGTACTTGGGGAACCCTAACCCTAACCGTAACCCTAACCCTAACCCTAACCCTAGCTTCAGCCTTATTTCAATGCAAGTCTATGGGGTGAAATTTCAACTTTGTCCTAGAGACATGGGGCCACTTGCTCTTTCATCAGGAGCGCCCAAGAAGCGCCCACAGCAAATTTGGGGCTTCTAGTACTTGAGGAACCCTAACCCTAACCGTAACCCTAACCCTAACCCTAACCCTAGCTTCAGCCTTATTTCAATGCAAGTCTATGGGGTGAAATTTCAACTTTGTCCTAGAGACATGGGGCCACTTGCTCTTTCATCAGGAGCCCCCAAGAAGCGCCCACAGCAAATTTGGGGCTTCTAGTACTTGGGGAACCCTAACCCTAACCTTAACCCTAACCCTAACCCTAACCCTAACCCTAGCTTCAGCCTTATTTCAATGCAAGTCTATGGGGTGAAATTTCAACTTTGTCCTAGAGACATGGGGCCACTTGCTCTTTCATCAGGAGCCCCCAAGAAGCGCCCACAGCAAATTTGGGGCTTCTAGTACTTGGGGAACCCTAACCCTAACCTTAACCCTAACCCTAACCCTAACCCTAACCCTAGCTTCAGCCTTATTTCAATGCAAGTCTATGGGGTGAAAGTTCAACTTTGTCCTAGAGACATGGGGCCACTTGCTCTTTCATCAGGAGCGCCCAAGAAGCGCCCACAGCAAATTTGGGGCTTCTAGTACTTGAGGAACCCTAACCCTAATCGTAACCCTAACCCTAACCCTAACCCTAGCTTCAGCCTTATTTCAATGCAAGTCTATGGGGTGAAATTTCAACTTTGTCCTAGAGACATGGGGCCACTTGCTCTTTCATCAGGAGCCCCCAAGAAGCGCCCACAGCAAATTTGGGGCTTCTAGTACTTGGGGAACCCTAACCCTAACCGTAACCCTAACCCTAACCCTAACCCTAGCTTCAGCCTTATTTCAATGCAAGTCTATGGGGTGAAAGTTCAACTTTGTCCTAGAGACATGGGGCCACTTGCTCTTTCATCAGGAGCCCCCAAGAAGCGCCCACAGCAAATTTGGGGCTTCTAGTACTTGAGGAACCCTAACCCTAATCGTAACCCTAACCCTAACCCTAACCCTAGCTTCAGCCTTATTTCAATGCAAGTCTATGGGGTGAAATTTCAACTTTGTCCTAGAGACATGGGGCCACTTGCTCTTTCATCAGGAGCCCCCAAGAAGCGCCCACAGCAAATTTGGGGCTTCTAGTACTTGGGGAACCCTAACCCTAACCGTAACCCTAACCCTAACCCTAACCCTAGCTTCAGCCTTATTTCAATGCAAGTGTATGGGGTGAAATTTCAACTTTGTCCTAGAGACATGGGGCCACTTGCTCTTTCATCAGGATCCCCCAAGAAGCGCCCACAGCAAATTTGGGGCTTCTAGTACTTGAGGAACCCTAACCCTAACCGTAACCCTAACCCTAACCCTAACCCTAGCTTCAGCCTTATTTCAATGCAAGTCTATGGGGTGAAATTTCAACTTTGTCCTAGAGACATGGGGCCACTTGCTCTTTCATCAGGAGCCCCCAAGAAGCGCCCACAGCAAATTTGGGGCTTCTAGTACTTGAGGAACCCTAACCCTAACCCTAACCCTAGCTTCAGCCTTATTTCAATGCAAGTCTATGGGGTGAAATTTCAACTTTGTCCTAGAGACATGGGGCCACTTGCTCTTTCATCAGGAGCCCCCAAGAAGCGCCCACAGCAAATTTGGGGCTTCTAGTACTTGGGGAACCCTAACCCTAACCTTAACCCTAACCCTAACCCTAACCCTAACCCTAACCCTAGCTTCAGCCTTATTTCAATGCAAGTCTATGGGGTGAAATTTCAACTTTGTCCTAGAGACATGGGGCCACTTGCTCTTTCATCAGGAGCCCCCAAGAAGCGCCCACAGCAAATTTGGGGCTTCTAGTACTTGGGGAACCCTAACCCTAACCTTAACCCTAACCCTAACCCTAACCCTAACCCTAGCTTCAGCCTTATTTCAATGCAAGTCTATGGGGTGAAAGTTCAACTTTGTCCTAGAGACATGGGGCCACTTGCTCTTTCATCAGGAGCGCCCAAGAAGCGCCCACAGCAAATTTGGGGCTTCTAGTACTTGAGGAACCCTAACCCTAATCGTAACCCTAACCCTAACCCTAACCCTAGCTTCAGCCTTATTTCAATGCAAGTCTATGGGGTGAAATTTCAACTTTGTCCTAGAGACATGGGGCCACTTGCTCTTTCATCAGGAGCGCCCAAGAAGCGCCCACAGCAAATTTGGGGCTTCTAGTACTTGAGGAACCCTAACCCTAACCGTAACCCTAACCCTAACCCTAACCCTAGCTTCAGCCTTATTTCAATGCAAGTCTATGGGGTGAAATTTCAACTTTGTCCTAGAGACATGGGGCCACTTGCTCTTTCATCAGGAGCGCCCAAGAAGCGCCCACAGCAAATTTGGGGCTTCTAGTACTTGAGGAACCCTAACCCTAACTGTAACCCTAACCCTAACCCTAACCCTAGCTTCAGGCTTATTTCAATGCAAGTCTATGGGGTGAAATTTCAACTTTGTCCTAGAGACATGGGGCCACTTGCTCTTTCATCAGGAGCCCCCAAGAAGCGCCCACAGCAAATTTGGGGCTTCTAGTACTTGGGGAACCCTAACCCTAACCTTAACCCTAACCCTAACCCTAACCCTAACCCTAGCTTCAGCCTTATTTCAATGCAAGTCTATGGGGTGAAAGTTCAACTTTGTCCTAGAGACATGGGGCCACTTGCTCTTTCATCAGGAGCGCCCAAGAAGCGCCCACAGCAAATTTGGGGCTTCTAGTACTTGAGGAACCCTAACCCTAATCGTAACCCTAACCCTAACCCTAACCCTAGCTTCAGCCTTATTTCAATGCAAGTCTATGGGGTGAAATTTCAACTTTGTCCTAGAGACATGGGGCCACTTGCTCTTTCATCAGGAGCGCCCAAGAAGCGCCCACAGCAAATTTGGGGCTTCTAGTACTTGAGGAACCCTAACCCTAACCGTAACCCTAACCCTAACCCTAACCCTAGCTTCAGCCTTATTTCAATGCAAGTCTATGGGGTGAAATTTCAACTTTGTCCTAGAGACATGGGGCCACTTGCTCTTTCATCAGGAGCCCCCAAGAAGCGCCCACAGCAAATTTGGGGCTTCTAGTACTTGAGGAACCCTAACCCTAACTGTAACCCTAACCCTAACCCTAACCCTAGCTTCAGCCTTATTTCAATGCAAGTCTATGGGGTGAAATTTCAACTTTGTCCTAGAGACATGGGGCCACTTGCTCTTTCATCAGGAGCCCACAAGAAGCGCCCACAGCAAATTTGGGGCTTCTAGTACTTGGGGAACCCTAACCCTAACCGTAACCCTAACCCTAACCCTAACCCTAGCTTCAGACTTATTTCAATGCAAGTCTATGGGGTGAAATTTCAACTTTGTCCTAGAGACATGGGGCCACTTGCTCTTTCATCAGGAGCGCCCAAGAAGCGCCCACAGCAAATTTGGGGCTTCTAGTACTTGAGGAACCCTAACCCTAACTGTAACCCTAACCCTAACCCTAACCCTAGCTTCAGCCTTATTTCAATGCAAGTCTATGGGGTGAAATTTCAACTTTGTCCTAGAGACATGGGGCCACTTGCTCTTTCATCAGGAGCCCCCAAGAAGCGCCCACAGCAAATTTGGGGCTTCTAGTACTTGGGGAACCCTAACCCTAACCGTAACCCTAACCCTAACCCTAACCCTAGCTTCAGCCTTATTTCAATGCAAGTCTATGGGTTGAAATTTCAACTTTGTCCTAGAGACATGGGGCCACTTGCTCTTTCATCAGGAGCGCCCAAGAAGCGCCCACAGCAAATTTGGGGCTTCTAGTACTTGAGGAACCCTAACCCTAATCGTAACCCTAACCCTAACCCTAACCCTAGCTTCAGCCTTATTTCAATGCAAGTCTATGGGGTGAAATTTCAACTTTGTCCTAGAGACATGGGGCCACTTGCTCTTTCATCAGGAGCCCCCAAGAAGCGCCCACAGCAAATTTGGGGCTTCTAGTACTTGGGGAACCCTAACCCTAACCGTAACCCTAACCCTAACCCTAACCCTAGCTTCAGCCTTATTTCAATGCAAGTCTATGGGGTGAAAGTTCAACTTTGTCCTAGAGACATGGGGCCACTTGCTCTTTCATCAGGAGCCCCCAAGAAGCGCCCACAGCAAATTTGGGGCTTCTAGTACTTGGGGAACCGTAACCCTAACCCTAACCCTAACCCTAGCTTCAGCCTTATTTCAATGCAAGTGTATGGGGTGAAATTTCAACTTTGTCCTAGAGACATGGGGCCACTTGCTCTTTCATCAGGAGCCCCCAAGAAGCGCCCACAGCAAATTTGGGGCTTCTAGTACTTGAGGAACCCTAACCCTAACCGTAACCCTAACCCTAACCCTAACCCTAGCTTCAGCCTTATTTCAATGCAAGTCTATGGGGTGAAATTTCAACTTTGTCCTAGAGACATGGGGCCACTTGCTCTTTCATCAGGAGCCCCCAAGAAGCGCCCACAGCAAATTTGGGGCTTCTAGTACTTGAGGAACCCTAACCCTAACCGTAACCCTAACCCTAACCCTAACCCTAGCTTCAGCCTTATTTCAATGCAAGTCTATGGGGTGAAATTTCAACTTTGTCCTAGAGACATGGGGCCACTTGCTCTTTCATCAGGAGCCCCCAAGAAGCGCCCACAGCAAATTTGGGGCTTCTAGTACTTGGGGATCCCTAACCCTAACCTTAACCCTAACCCTAACCCTAACCCTAACCCTAGCTTCAGCCTTATTTCAATGCAAGTCTATGGGGTGAAATTTCAACTTTGTCCTAGAGACATGGGGCCACTTGCTCTTTCATCAGGAGCCCCCAAGAAGCGCCCACAGCAAATTTGGGGCTTCTAGTACTTGGGGAACCCTAACCCTAACCTTAACCCTAACCCTAACCCTAACCCTAACCCTAGCTTCAGCCTTATTTCAATGCAAGTCTATGGGGTGAAAGTTCAACTTTGTCCTAGAGACATGGGGCCACTTGCTCTTTCATCAGGAGCGCCCAAGAAGCGCCCACAGCAAATTTGGGGCTTCTAGTACTTGAGGAACCCTAACCCTAATCGTAACCCTAACCCTAACCCTAACCCTAGCTTCAGCCTTATTTCAATGCAAGTCTATGGGGTGAAATTTCAACTTTGTCCTAGAGACATGGGGCCACTTGCTCTTTCATCAGGAGCCCCCAAGAAGCGCCCACAGCAAATTTGGGGCTTCTAGTACTTGGGGAACCCTAACCCTAACCGTAACCCTAACCCTAACCCTAACCCTAGCTTCAGCCTTATTTCAATGCAAGTCTATGGGGTGAAAGTTCAACTTTGTCCTAGAGACATGGGGCCACTTGCTCTTTCATCAGGAGCCCCCAAGAAGCGCCCACAGCAAATTTGGGGCTTCTAGTACTTGAGGAACCCTAACCCTAATCGTAACCCTAACCCTAACCCTAACCCTAGCTTCAGCCTTATTTCAATGCAAGTCTATGGGGTGAAATTTCAACTTTGTCCTAGAGACATGGGGCCACTTGCTCTTTCATCAGGAGCCCCCAAGAAGCGCCCACAGCAAATTTGGGGCTTCTAGTACTTGGGGAACCCTAACCCTAACCGTAACCCTAACCCTAACCCTAACCCTAGCTTCAGCCTTATTTCAATGCAAGTGTATGGGGTGAAATTTCAACTTTGTCCTAGAGACATGGGGCCACTTGCTCTTTCATCAGGAGCCCCCAAGAAGCGCCCACAGCAAATTTGGGGCTTCTAGTACTTGAGGAACCCTAACCCTAACCGTAAACCTAACCGTAACCCTAACCCTAGCTTCAGCCTTATTTCAATGCAAGTCTATGGGGTGAAATTTCAACTTTGTCCTAGAGACATGGGGCCACTTGCTCTTTCATCAGGAGCCCCCAAGAAGCGCCCACAGCAAATTTGGGGCTTCTAGTACTTGAGGAACCCTAACCCTAACCGTAACCCTAACCCTAACCCTAACCCTAGCTTCAGCCTTATTTCAATGCAAGTCTATGGGGTGAAATTTCAACTTTGTCCTAGAGACATGGGGCCACTTGCTCTTTCATCAAGAGCCCCCAAGAAGCGCCCACAGCAAATTTGGGGCTTCTAGTACTTGGGGAACCCTAACCCTAACCTTAACCCTAACCCTAACCCTAACCCTAACCCTAGCTTCAGCCTTATTTCAATGCAAGTCTATGGGGTGAAAGTTCAACTTTGTCCTAGAGACATGGGGCCACTTGCTCTTTCATCAGGAGCGCCCAAGAAGCGCCCACAGCAAATTTGGGGCTTCTAGTACTTGAGGAACCCTAACCCTAATCGTAACCCTAACCCTAACCCTAACCCTAGCTTCAGCCTTATTTCAATGCAAGTCTATGGGGTGAAATTTCAACTTTGTCCTAGAGACATGGGGCCACTTGCTCTTTCATCAGGAGCCCCCAAGAAGCGCCCACAGCAAATTTGGGGCTTCTAGTACTTGGGGAACCCTAACCCTAACCGTAACCCTAACCCTAACCCTAACCCTAGCTTCAGCCTTATTTCAATGCAAGTCTATGGGGTGAAAGTTCAACTTTGTCCTAGAGACATGGGGCCACTTGCTCTTTCATCAGGAGCCCCCAAGAAGCGCCCACAGCAAATTTGGGGCTTCTAGTACTTGAGGAACCCTAACCCTAACCGTAACCCTAACCCTAACCCTAACCCTAGCTTCAGCCTTATTTCAATGCAAGTCTATGGGGTGAAATTTCAACTTTGTCCTAGAGACATGGGGCCACTTGCTCTTTCATCAGGAGCGCCCAAGAAGCGCCCACAGCAAATTTGGGGCTTCTAGTACTTGAGGAACCCTAACCCTAACCGTAACCCTAACCCTAACCCTAACCCTAACCCTAGCTTCAGCCTTATTTCAATGCAAGTCTATGGGGTGAAATTTCAACTTTGTCCTAGAGACATGGGGCCACTTGCTCTTTCATCAGGAGCGCCCAAGAAGCGCCCACAGCAAATTTGGGGCTTCTAGTACTTGAGGAACCCTAACCCTAACTGTAACCCTAACCCTAACCCTAACCCTAGCTTCAGCCTTATTTCAATGCAAGTCTATGGGGTGAAATTTCAACTTTGTCCTAGAGACATGGGGCCACTTGCTCTTTCATCAGGAGCCCCCAAGAAGCGCCCACAGCAAATTTGGGGCTTCTAGTACTTGGGGAACCCTAACCCTAACCGTAACCCTAACCCTAACCCTAACCCTAGCTTCAGACTTATTTCAATGCAAGTCTATGGGGTGAAATTTCAACTTTGTCCTAGAGACATGGGGCCACTTGCTCTTTCATCAGGAGCGCCCAAGAAGCGCCCACAGCAAATTTGGGGCTTCTAGTACTTGAGGAACCCTAACCCTAACTGTAACCCTAACCCTAACCCTAACCCTAGCTTCAGCCTTATTTCAATGCAAGTCTATGGGGTGAAATTTCAACTTTGTCCTAGAGACATGGGGCCACTTGCTCTTTCATCAGGAGCCCCCAAGAAGCGCCCACAGCAAATTTGGGGCTTCTAGTACTTGGGGAACCCTAACCCTAACCGTAACCCTAACCCTAACCCTAACCCTAGCTTCAGCCTTATTTCAATGCAAGTCTATGGGGTGAAATTTCAACTTTGTCCTAGAGACATGGGGCCACTTGCTCTTTCATCAGGAGCGCCCAAGAAGCGCCCACAGCAAATTTGGGGCTTCTAGTACTTGAGGAACCCTAACCCTAACCGTAACCCTAACCCTAACCCTAACCCTAGCTTCAGCCTTATTTCAATGCAAGTCTATGGGGTGAAATTTCAACTTTGTCCTAGAGACATGGGGCCACTTGCTCTTTCATCAGGAGCCCCCAAGAAGCGCCCACAGCAAATTTGGGGCTTCTAGTACTTGGGGAACCCTAACCCTAACCTTAACCCTAACCCTAACCCTAACCCTAACCCTAGCTTCAGCCTTATTTCAATGCAAGTCTATGGGGTGAAATTTCAACTTTGTCCTAGAGACATGGGGCCACTTGCTCTTTCATCAGGAGCCCCCAAGAAGCGCCCACAGCAAATTTGGGGCTTCTAGTACTTGGGGAACCCTAACCCTAACCTTAACCCTAACCCTAACCCTAACCCTAACCCTAGCTTCAGCCTTATTTCAATGCAAGTCTATGGGGTGAAAGTTCAACTTTGTCCTAGAGACATGGGGCCACTTGCTCTTTCATCAGGAGCGCCCAAGAAGCGCCCACAGCAAATTTGGGGCTTCTAGTACTTGAGGAACCCTAACCCTAATCGTAACCCTAACCCTAACCCTAACCCTAGCTTCAGCCTTATTTCAATGCAAGTCTATGGGGTGAAATTTCAACTTTGTCCTAGAGACATGGGGCCACTTGCTCTTTCATCAGGAGCCCCCAAGAAGCGCCCACAGCAAATTTGGGGCTTCTAGTACTTGGGGAACCCTAACCCTAACCGTAACCCTAACCCTAACCCTAACCCTAGCTTCAGCCTTATTTCAATGCAAGTCTATGGGGTGAAAGTTCAACTTTGTCCTAGAGACATGGGGCCACTTGCTCTTTCATCAGGAGCCCCCAAGAAGCGCCCACAGCAAATTTGGGGCTTCTAGTACTTGAGGAACCCTAACCCTAATCGTAACCCTAACCCTAACCCTAACCCTAGCTTCAGCCTTATTTCAATGCAAGTCTATGGGGTGAAATTTCAACTTTGTCCTAGAGACATGGGGCCACTTGCTCTTTCATCAGGAGCCCCCAAGAAGCGCCCACAGCAAATTTGGGGCTTCTAGTACTTGGGGAACCCTAACCCTAACCGTAACCCTAACCCTAACCCTAACCCTAGCTTCAGCCTTATTTCAATGCAAGTGTATGGGGTGAAATTTCAACTTTGTCCTAGAGACATGGGGCCACTTGCTCTTTCATCAGGATCCCCCAAGAAGCGCCCACAGCAAATTTGGGGCTTCTAGTACTTGAGGAACCCTAACCCTAACCGTAACCCTAACCCTAACCCTAACCCTAGCTTCAGCCTTATTTCAATGCAAGTCTATGGGGTGAAATTTCAACTTTGTCCTAGAGACATGGGGCCACTTGCTCTTTCATCAGGAGCCCCCAAGAAGCGCCCACAGCAAATTTGGGGCTTCTAGTACTTGAGGAACCCTAACCCTAACCCTAACCCTAGCTTGAGCCTTATTTCAATGCAAGTCTATGGGGTGAAATTTCAACTTTGTCCTAGAGACATGGGGCCACTTGCTCTTTCATCAGGAGCGCCCAAGAAGCGCCCACAGCAAATTTGGGGCTTCTAGTACTTGAGGAACCCTAACCCTAACTGTAACCCTAACCCTAACCCTAACCCTAGCTTCAGCCTTATTTCAATGCAAGTCTATGGGGTGAAATTTCAACTTTGTCCTAGAGACATGGGGCCACTTGCTCTTTCATCAGGAGCCCCCAAGAAGCGCCCACAGCAAATTTGGGGCTTCTAGTACTTGGGGAACCCTAACCCTAACCTTAACCCTAACCCTAACCCTAACCTTAACCCTAGCTTCAGCCTTATTTCAATGCAAGTCTATGGGGTGAAAGTTCAACTTTGTCCTAGAGACATGGGGCCACTTGCTCTTTCATCAGGAGCGCCCAAGAAGCGCCCACAGCAAATTTGGGGCTTCTAGTACTTGAGGAACCCTAACCCTAACCGTAACCCTAACCCTAACCCTAACCCTAGCTTCAGCCTTATTTCAATGCAAGTCTATGGGGTGAAATTTCAACTTTGTCCTAGAGACATGGGGCCACTTGCTCTTTCATCAGGAGCGCCCAAGAAGCGCCCACAGCAAATTTGGGGCTTCTAGTACTTGAGGAACCCTAACCCTAACTGTAACCCTAACCCTAACCCTAACCCTAGCTTCAGCCTTATTTCAATGCAAGTCTATGGGGTGAAATTTCAACTTTGTCCTAGAGACATGGGGCCACTTGCTCTTTCATCAGGAGCCCCCAAGAAGCGCCCACAGCAAATTTGGGGCTTCTAGTACTTGGGGAACCCTAACCCTAACCGTAACCCTAACCCTAACCCTAACCCTAGCTTCAGCCTTATTTCAATGCAAGTCTATGGGGTGAAATTTCAACTTTGTCCTAGAGACATGGGGCCACTTGCTCTTTCATCAGGAGCGCCCAAGAAGCGCCCACAGCAAATTTGGGGCTTCTAGTACTTGAGGAACCCTAACCCTAACCGTAACCCTAACCCTAACCCTAACCCTAGCTTCAGCCTTATTTCAATGCAAGTCTATGGGGTGAAATTTCAACTTTGTCCTAGAGACATGGGGCCACTTGCTCTTTCATCAGGAGCCCCCAAGAAGCGCCCACAGCAAATTTGGGGCTTCTAGTACTTGGGGAACCCTAACCCTAACCTTAACCCTAACCCTAACCCTAACCCTAACCCTAGCTTCAGCCTTATTTCAATGCAAGTCTATGGGGTGAAATTTCAACTTTGTCCTAGAGACATGGGGCCACTTGCTCTTTCATCAGGAGCCCCCAAGAAGCGCCCACAGCAAATTTGGGGCTTCTAGTACTTGGGGAACCCTAACCCTAACCTTAACCCTAACCCTAACCCTAACCCTAACCCTAGCTTCAGCCTTATTTCAATGCAAGTCTATGGGGTGAAAGTTCAACTTTGTCCTAGAGACATGGGGCCACTTGCTCTTTCATCAGGAGCGCCCAAGAAGCGCCCACAGCAAATTTGGGGCTTCTAGTACTTGAGGAACCCTAACCCTAATCGTAACCCTAACCCTAACCCTAACCCTAGCTTCAGCCTTATTTCAATGCAAGTCTATGGGGTGAAATTTCAACTTTGTCCTAGAGACATGGGGCCACTTGCTCTTTCATCAGGAGCCCCCAAGAAGCGCCCACAGCAAATTTGGGGCTTCTAGTACTTGGGGAACCCTAACCCTAACCGTAACCCTAACCCTAACCCTAACCCTAGCTTCAGCCTTATTTCAATGCAAGTCTATGGGGTGAAAGTTCAACTTTGTCCTAGAGACATGGGGCCACTTGCTCTTTCATCAGGAGCCCCCAAGAAGCGCCCACAGCAAATTTGGGGCTTCTAGTACTTGAGGAACCCTAACCCTAATCGTAACCCTAACCCTAACCCTAACCCTAGCTTCAGCCTTATTTCAATGCAAGTCTATGGGGTGAAATTTCAACTTTGTCCTAGAGACATGGGGCCACTTGCTCTTTCATCAGGAGCCCCCAAGAAGCGCCCACAGCAAATTTGGGGCTTCTAGTACTTGGGGAACCCTAACCCTAACCGTAACCCTAACCCTAACCCTAACCCTAGCTTCAGCCTTATTTCAATGCAAGTGTATGGGGTGAAATTTCAACTTTGTCCTAGAGACATGGGGCCACTTGCTCTTTCATCAGGATCCCCCAAGAAGCGCCCACAGCAAATTTGGGGCTTCTAGTACTTGAGGAACCCTAACCCTAACCGTAACCCTAACCCTAACCCTAACCCTAGCTTCAGCCTTATTTCAATGCAAGTCTATGGGGTGAAATTTCAACTTTGTCCTAGAGACATGGGGCCACTTGCTCTTTCATCAGGAGCCCCCAAGAAGCGCCCACAGCAAATTTGGGGCTTCTAGTACTTGAGGAACCCTAACCCTAACCCTAACCCTAGCTTGAGCCTTATTTCAATGCAAGTCTATGGGGTGAAATTTCAACTTTGTCCTAGAGACATGGGGCCACTTGCTCTTTCATCAGGAGCGCCCAAGAAGCGCCCACAGCAAATTTGGGGCTTCTAGTACTTGAGGAACCCTAACCCTAACTGTAACCCTAACCCTAACCCTAACCCTAGCTTCAGCCTTATTTCAATGCAAGTCTATGGGGTGAAATTTCAACTTTGTCCTAGAGACATGGGGCCACTTGCTCTTTCATCAGGAGCCCCCAAGAAGCGCCCACAGCAAATTTGGGGCTTCTAGTACTTGGGGAACCCTAACCCTAACCTTAACCCTAACCCTAACCCTAACCTTAACCCTAGCTTCAGCCTTATTTCAATGCAAGTCTATGGGGTGAAAGTTCAACTTTGTCCTAGAGACATGGGGCCACTTGCTCTTTCATCAGGAGCGCCCAAGAAGCGCCCACAGCAAATTTGGGGCTTCTAGTACTTGAGGAACCCTAACCCTAATCGTAACCCTAACCCTAACCCTAACCCTAGCTTCAGCCTTATTTCAATGCAAGTCTATGGGGTGAAATTTCAACTTTGTCCTAGAGACATGGGGCCACTTGCTCTTTCATCAGGAGCGCCCAAGAAGCGCCCACAGCAAATTTGGGGCTTCTAGTACTTGAGGAACCCTAACCCTAACTGTAACCCTAACCCTAACCCTAACCCTAGCTTCAGCCTTATTTCAATGCAAGTCTATGGGGTGAAATTTCAACTTTGTCCTAGAGACATGGGGCCACTTGCTCTTTCATCAGGAGCCCCCAAGAAGCGCCCACAGCAAATTTGGGGCTTCTAGTACTTGGGGAACCCTAACCCTAACCGTAACCCTAACCCTAACCCTAACCCTAGCTTCAGACTTATTTCAATGCAAGTCTATGGGGTGAAATTTCAACTTTGTCCTAGAGACATGGGGCCACTTGCTCTTTCATCAGGAGCGCCCAAGAAGCGCCCACAGCAAATTTGGGGCTTCTAGTACTTGAGGAACCCTAACCCTAACTGTAACCCTAACCCTAACCCTAACCCTAGCTTCAGCCTTATTTCAATGCAAGTCTATGGGGTGAAATTTCAACTTTGTCCTAGAGACATGGGGCCACTTGCTCTTTCATCAGGAGCCCCCAAGAAGCGCCCACAGCAAATTTGGGGCTTCTAGTACTTGGGGAACCCTAACCCTAACCGTAACCCTAACCCTAACCCTAACCCTAGCTTCAGCCTTATTTCAATGCAAGTCTATGGGGTGAAATTTCAACTTTGTCCTAGAGACATGGGGCCACTTGCTCTTTCATCAGGAGCGCCCAAGAAGCGCCCACAGCAAATTTGGGGCTTCTAGTACTTGAGGAACCCTAACCCTAACCGTAACCCTAACCCTAACCCTAACCCTAGCTTCAGCCTTATTTCAATGCAAGTCTATGGGGTGAAATTTCAACTTTGTCCTAGAGACATGGGGCCACTTGCTCTTTCATCAGGAGCCCCCAAGAAGCGCCCACAGCAAATTTGGGGCTTCTAGTACTTGGGGAACCCTAACCCTAACCTTAACCCTAACCCTAACCCTAACCCTAACCCTAGCTTCAGCCTTATTTCAATGCAAGTCTATGGGGTGAAATTTCAACTTTGTCCTAGAGACATGGGGCCACTTGCTCTTTCATCAAGAGCCCCCAAGAAGCGCCCACAGCAAATTTGGGGCTTCTAGTACTTGGGGAACCCTAACCCTAACCTTAACCCTAACCCTAACCCTAACCCTAACCCTAGCTTCAGCCTTATTTCAATGCAAGTCTATGGGGTGAAAGTTCAACTTTGTCCTAGAGACATGGGGCCACTTGCTCTTTCATCAGGAGCGCCCAAGAAGCGCCCACAGCAAATTTGGGGCTTCTAGTACTTGAGGAACCCTAACCCTAATCGTAACCCTAACCCTAACCCTAACCCTAGCTTCAGCCTTATTTCAATGCAAGTCTATGGGGTGAAATTTCAACTTTGTCCTAGAGACATGGGGCCACTTGCTCTTTCATCAGGAGCCCCCAAGAAGCGCCCACAGCAAATTTGGGGCTTCTAGTACTTGGGGAACCCTAACCCTAACCGTAACCCTAACCCTAACCCTAACCCTAGCTTCAGCCTTATTTCAATGCAAGTCTATGGGGTGAAAGTTCAACTTTGTCCTAGAGACATGGGGCCACTTGCTCTTTCATCAGGAGCCCCCAAGAAGCGCCCACAGCAAATTTGGGGCTTCTAGTACTTGAGGAACCCTAACCCTAATCGTAACCCTAACCCTAACCCTAACCCTAGCTTCAGCCTTATTTCAATGCAAGTCTATGGGGTGAAATTTCAACTTTGTCCTAGAGACATGGGGCCACTTGCTCTTTCATCAGGAGCCCCCAAGAAGCGCCCACAGCAAATTTGGGGCTTCTAGTACTTGGGGAACCCTAACCCTAACCGTAACCCTAACCCTAACCCTAACCCTAGCTTCAGCCTTATTTCAATGCAAGTGTATGGGGTGAAATTTCAACTTTGTCCTAGAGACATGGGGCCACTTGCTCTTTCATCAGGATCCCCCAAGAAGCGCCCACAGCAAATTTGGGGCTTCTAGTACTTGAGGAACCCTAACCCTAACCGTAACCCTAACCCTAACCCTAACCCTAGCTTCAGCCTTATTTCAATGCAAGTCTATGGGGTGAAATTTCAACTTTGTCCTAGAGACATGGGGCCACTTGCTCTTTCATCAGGAGCCCCCAAGAAGCGCCCACAGCAAATTTGGGGCTTCTAGTACTTGAGGAACCCTAACCCTAACCCTAACCCTAGCTTCAGCCTTATTTCAATGCAAGTCTATGGGGTGAAATTTCAACTTTGTCCTAGAGACATGGGGCCACTTGCTCTTTCATCAGGAGCGCCCAAGAAGCGCCCACAGCAAATTTGGGGCTTCTAGTACTTGAGGAACCCTAACCCTAACTGTAACCCTAACCCTAACCCTAACCCTAGCTTCAGCCTTATTTCAATGCAAGTCTATGGGGTGAAATTTCAACTTTGTCCTAGAGACATGGGGCCACTTGCTCTTTCATCAGGAGCGCCCAAGAAGCGCCCACAGCAAATTTGGGGCTTCTAGTACTTGGGGAACCCTAACCCTAACCTTAACCCTAACCCTAACCCTAACCCTAACCCTAACCCTAGCTTCAGCCTTATTTCAATGCAAGTCTATGGGGTGAAATTTCAACTTTGTCCTAGAGACATGGGGCCACTTGCTCTTTCATCAGGAGCCCCCAAGAAGCGCCCACAGCAAATTTGGGGCTTCTAGTACTTGGGGAACCCTAACCCTAACCTTAACCCTAACCCTAACCCTAACCCTAACCCTAGCTTCAGCCTTATTTCAATGCAAGTCTATGGGGTGAAAGTTCAACTTTGTCCTAGAGACATGGGGCCACTTGCTCTTTCATCAGGAGCGCCCAAGAAGCGCCCACAGCAAATTTGGGGCTTCTAGTACTTGAGGAACCCTAACCCTAATCGTAACCCTAACCCTAACCCTAACCCTAGCTTCAGCCTTATTTCAATGCAAGTCTATGGGGTGAAATTTCAACTTTGTCCTAGAGACATGGGGCCACTTGCTCTTTCATCAGGAGCGCCCAAGAAGCGCCCACAGCAAATTTGGGGCTTCTAGTACTTGAGGAACCCTAACCCTAACCGTAACCCTAACCCTAACCCTAACCCTAGCTTCAGCCTTATTTCAATGCAAGTCTATGGGGTGAAATTTCAACTTTGTCCTAGAGACATGGGGCCACTTGCTCTTTCATCAGGAGCGCCCAAGAAGCGCCCACAGCAAATTTGGGGCTTCTAGTACTTGAGGAACCCTAACCCTAACTGTAACCCTAACCCTAACCCTAACCCTAGCTTCAGGCTTATTTCAATGCAAGTCTATGGGGTGAAATTTCAACTTTGTCCTAGAGACATGGGGCCACTTGCTCTTTCATCAGGAGCCCCCAAGAAGCGCCCACAGCAAATTTGGGGCTTCTAGTACTTGGGGAACCCTAACCCTAACCTTAACCCTAACCCTAACCCTAACCCTAACCCTAGCTTCAGCCTTATTTCAATGCAAGTCTATGGGGTGAAAGTTCAACTTTGTCCTAGAGACATGGGGCCACTTGCTCTTTCATCAGGAGCGCCCAAGAAGCGCCCACAGCAAATTTGGGGCTTCTAGTACTTGAGGAACCCTAACCCTAATCGTAACCCTAACCCTAACCCTAACCCTAGCTTCAGCCTTATTTCAATGCAAGTCTATGGGGTGAAATTTCAACTTTGTCCTAGAGACATGGGGCCACTTGCTCTTTCATCAGGAGCGCCCAAGAAGCGCCCACAGCAAATTTGGGGCTTCTAGTACTTGAGGAACCCTAACCCTAACCGTAACCCTAACCCTAACCCTAACCCTAGCTTCAGCCTTATTTCAATGCAAGTCTATGGGGTGAAATTTCAACTTTGTCCTAGAGACATGGGGCCACTTGCTCTTTCATCAGGAGCGCCCAAGAAGCGCCCACAGCAAATTTGGGGCTTCTAGTACTTGAGGAACCCTAACCCTAACTGTAACCCTAACCCTAACCCTAACCCTAGCTTCAGCCTTATTTCAATGCAAGTCTATGGGGTGAAATTTCAACTTTGTCCTAGAGACATGGGGCCACTTGCTCTTTCATCAGGAGCCCCCAAGAAGCGCCCACAGCAAATTTGGGGCTTCTAGTACTTGGGGAACCCTAACCCTAACCGTAACCCTAACCCTAACCCTAACCCTAGCTTCAGACTTATTTCAATGCAAGTCTATGGGGTGAAATTTCAACTTTGTCCTAGAGACATGGGGCCACTTGCTCTTTCATCAAGAGCCCCCAAGAAGCGCCCACAGCAAATTTGGGGCTTCTAGTACTTGGGGAACCCTAACCCTAACCTTAACCCTAACCCTAACCCTAACCCTAACCCTAGCTTCAGCCTTATTTCAATGCAAGTCTATGGGGTGAAATTTCAACTTTGTCCTAGAGACATGGGGCCACTTGCTCTTTCATCAGGAGCGCCCAAGAAGCGCCCACAGCAAATTTGGGGCTTCTAGTACTTGAGGAACCCTAACCCTAATCGTAACCCTAACCCTAACCCTAACCCTAGCTTCAGCCTTATTTCAATGCAAGTCTATGGGGTGAAATTTCAACTTTGTCCTAGAGACATGGGGCCACTTGCTCTTTCATCAGGAGCGCCCAAGAAGCGCCCACAGCAAATTTGGGGCTTCTAGTACTTGAGGAACCCTAACCCTAACTGTAACCCTAACCCTAACCCTAACCCTAGCTTCAGCCTTATTTCAATGCAAGTCTATGGGGTGAAATTTCAACTTTGTCCTAGAGACATGGGGCCACTTGCTCTTTCATCAGGAGCCCCCAAGAAGCGCCCACAGCAAATTTGGGGCTTCTAGTACTTGGGGAACCCTAACCCTAACCGTAACCCTAACCCTAACCCTAACCCTAGCTTCAGACTTATTTCAATGCAAGTCTATGGGGTGAAATTTCAACTTTGTCCTAGAGACATGGGGCCACTTGCTCTTTCATCAGGAGCGCCCAAGAAGCGCCCACAGCAAATTTGGGGCTTCTAGTACTTGAGGAACCCTAACCCTAACTGTAACCCTAACCCTAACCCTAACCCTAGCTTCAGCCTTATTTCAATGCAAGTCTATGGGGTGAAATTTCAACTTTGTCCTAGAGACATGGGGCCACTTGCTCTTTCATCAGGAGCCCCCAAGAAGCGCCCACAGCAAATTTGGGGCTTCTAGTACTTGGGGAACCCTAACCCTAACCGTAACCCTAACCCTAACCCTAACCCTAGCTTCAGCCTTATTTCAATGCAAGTCTATGGGGTGAAATTTCAACTTTGTCCTAGAGACATGGGGCCACTTGCTCTTTCATCAGGAGCGCCCAAGAAGCGCCCACAGCAAATTTGGGGCTTCTAGTACTTGAGGAACCCTAACCCTAACCGTAACCCTAACCCTAACCCTAACCCTAGCTTCAGCCTTATTTCAATGCAAGTCTATGGGGTGAAATTTCAACTTTGTCCTAGAGACATGGGGCCACTTGCTCTTTCATCAGGAGCCCCCAAGAAGCGCCCACAGCAAATTTGGGGCTTCTAGTACTTGGGGAACCCTAACCCTAACCTTAACCCTAACCCTAACCCTAACCCTAACCCTAGCTTCAGCCTTATTTCAATGCAAGTCTATGGGGTGAAATTTCAACTTTGTCCTAGAGACATGGGGCCACTTGCTCTTTCATCAAGAGCCCCCAAGAAGCGCCCACAGCAAATTTGGGGCTTCTAGTACTTGGGGAACCCTAACCCTAACCTTAACCCTAACCCTAACCCTAACCCTAACCCTAGCTTCAGCCTTATTTCAATGCAAGTCTATGGGGTGAAAGTTCAACTTTGTCCTAGAGACATGGGGCCACTTGCTCTTTCATCAGGAGCGCCCAAGAAGCGCCCACAGCAAATTTGGGGCTTCTAGTACTTGAGGAACCCTAACCCTAATCGTAACCCTAACCCTAACCCTAACCCTAGCTTCAGCCTTATTTCAATGCAAGTCTATGGGGTGAAATTTCAACTTTGTCCTAGAGACATGGGGCCACTTGCTCTTTCATCAGGAGCCCCCAAGAAGCGCCCACAGCAAATTTGGGGCTTCTAGTACTTGGGGAACCCTAACCCTAACCGTAACCCTAACCCTAACCCTAACCCTAGCTTCAGCCTTATTTCAATGCAAGTCTATGGGGTGAAAGTTCAACTTTGTCCTAGAGACATGGGGCCACTTGCTCTTTCATCAGGAGCCCCCAAGAAGCGCCCACAGCAAATTTGGGGCTTCTAGTACTTGAGGAACCCTAACCCTAATCGTAACCCTAACCCTAACCCTAACCCTAGCTTCAGCCTTATTTCAATGCAAGTCTATGGGGTGAAATTTCAACTTTGTCCTAGAGACATGGGGCCACTTGCTCTTTCATCAGGAGCCCCCAAGAAGCGCCCACAGCAAATTTGGGGCTTCTAGTACTTGGGGAACCCTAACCCTAACCGTAACCCTAACCCTAACCCTAACCCTAGCTTCAGCCTTATTTCAATGCAAGTGTATGGGGTGAAATTTCAACTTTGTCCTAGAGACATGGGGCCACTTGCTCTTTCATCAGGATCCCCCAAGAAGCGCCCACAGCAAATTTGGGGCTTCTAGTACTTGAGGAACCCTAACCCTAACCGTAACCCTAACCCTAACCCTAACCCTAGCTTCAGCCTTATTTCAATGCAAGTCTATGGGGTGAAATTTCAACTTTGTCCTAGAGACATGGGGCCACTTGCTCTTTCATCAGGAGCCCCCAAGAAGCGCCCACAGCAAATTTGGGGCTTCTAGTACTTGAGGAACCCTAACCCTAACCCTAACCCTAGCTTCAGCCTTATTTCAATGCAAGTCTATGGGGTGAAATTTCAACTTTGTCCTAGAGACATGGGGCCACTTGCTCTTTCATCAGGAGCGCCCAAGAAGCGCCCACAGCAAATTTGGGGCTTCTAGTACTTGAGGAACCCTAACCCTAACTGTAACCCTAACCCTAACCCTAACCCTAGCTTCAGCCTTATTTCAATGCAAGTCTATGGGGTGAAATTTCAACTTTGTCCTAGAGACATGGGGCCACTTGCTCTTTCATCAGGAGCGCCCAAGAAGCGCCCACAGCAAATTTGGGGCTTCTAGTACTTGGGGAACCCTAACCCTAACCTTAACCCTAACCCTAACCCTAACCCTAACCCTAACCCTAGCTTCAGCCTTATTTCAATGCAAGTCTATGGGGTGAAATTTCAACTTTGTCCTAGAGACATGGGGCCACTTGCTCTTTCATCAGGAGCCCCCAAGAAGCGCCCACAGCAAATTTGGGGCTTCTAGTACTTGGGGAACCCTAACCCTAACCTTAACCCTAACCCTAACCCTAACCCTAACCCTAGCTTCAGCCTTATTTCAATGCAAGTCTATGGGGTGAAAGTTCAACTTTGTCCTAGAGACATGGGGCCACTTGCTCTTTCATCAGGAGCGCCCAAGAAGCGCCCACAGCAAATTTGGGGCTTCTAGTACTTGAGGAACCCTAACCCTAATCGTAACCCTAACCCTAACCCTAACCCTAGCTTCAGCCTTATTTCAATGCAAGTCTATGGGGTGAAATTTCAACTTTGTCCTAGAGACATGGGGCCACTTGCTCTTTCATCAGGAGCGCCCAAGAAGCGCCCACAGCAAATTTGGGGCTTCTAGTACTTGAGGAACCCTAACCCTAACCGTAACCCTAACCCTAACCCTAACCCTAGCTTCAGCCTTATTTCAATGCAAGTCTATGGGGTGAAATTTCAACTTTGTCCTAGAGACATGGGGCCACTTGCTCTTTCATCAGGAGCGCCCAAGAAGCGCCCACAGCAAATTTGGGGCTTCTAGTACTTGAGGAACCCTAACCCTAACTGTAACCCTAACCCTAACCCTAACCCTAGCTTCAGGCTTATTTCAATGCAAGTCTATGGGGTGAAATTTCAACTTTGTCCTAGAGACATGGGGCCACTTGCTCTTTCATCAGGAGCCCCCAAGAAGCGCCCACAGCAAATTTGGGGCTTCTAGTACTTGGGGAACCCTAACCCTAACCTTAACCCTAACCCTAACCCTAACCCTAACCCTAGCTTCAGCCTTATTTCAATGCAAGTCTATGGGGTGAAAGTTCAACTTTGTCCTAGAGACATGGGGCCACTTGCTCTTTCATCAGGAGCGCCCAAGAAGCGCCCACAGCAAATTTGGGGCTTCTAGTACTTGAGGAACCCTAACCCTAATCGTAACCCTAACCCTAACCCTAACCCTAGCTTCAGCCTTATTTCAATGCAAGTCTATGGGGTGAAATTTCAACTTTGTCCTAGAGACATGGGGCCACTTGCTCTTTCATCAGGAGCGCCCAAGAAGCGCCCACAGCAAATTTGGGGCTTCTAGTACTTGAGGAACCCTAACCCTAACCGTAACCCTAACCCTAACCCTAACCCTAGCTTCAGCCTTATTTCAATGCAAGTCTATGGGGTGAAATTTCAACTTTGTCCTAGAGACATGGGGCCACTTGCTCTTTCATCAGGAGCGCCCAAGAAGCGCCCACAGCAAATTTGGGGCTTCTAGTACTTGAGGAACCCTAACCCTAACTGTAACCCTAACCCTAACCCTAACCCTAGCTTCAGCCTTATTTCAATGCAAGTCTATGGGGTGAAATTTCAACTTTGTCCTAGAGACATGGGGCCACTTGCTCTTTCATCAGGAGCCCCCAAGAAGCGCCCACAGCAAATTTGGGGCTTCTAGTACTTGGGGAACCCTAACCCTAACCGTAACCCTAACCCTAACCCTAACCCTAGCTTCAGACTTATTTCAATGCAAGTCTATGGGGTGAAATTTCAACTTTGTCCTAGAGACATGGGGCCACTTGCTCTTTCATCAGGAGCGCCCAAGAAGCGCCCACAGCAAATTTGGGGCTTCTAGTACTTGAGGAACCCTAACCCTAACTGTAACCCTAACCCTAACCCTAACCCTAGCTTCAGCCTTATTTCAATGCAAGTCTATGGGGTGAAATTTCAACTTTGTCCTAGAGACATGGGGCCACTTGCTCTTTCATCAGGAGCCCCCAAGAAGCGCCCACAGCAAATTTGGGGCTTCTAGTACTTGGGGAACCCTAACCCTAACCGTAACCCTAACCCTAACCCTAACCCTAGCTTCAGCCTTATTTCAATGCAAGTCTATGGGTTGAAATTTCAACTTTGTCCTAGAGACATGGGGCCACTTGCTCTTTCATCAGGAGCGCCCAAGAAGCGCCCACAGCAAATTTGGGGCTTCTAGTACTTGAGGAACCCTAACCCTAACCGTAACCCTAACCCTAACCCTAACCCTAGCTTCAGCCTTATTTCAATGCAAGTCTATGGGGTGAAATTTCAACTTTGTCCTAGAGACATGGGGCCACTTGCTCTTTCATCAGGAGCCCCCAAGAAGCGCCCACAGCAAATTTGGGGCTTCTAGTACTTGGGGAACCCTAACCCTAACCTTAACCCTAACCCTAACCCTAACCCTAACCCTAGCTTCAGCCTTATTTCAATGCAAGTCTATGGGGTGAAATTTCAACTTTGTCCTAGAGACATGGGGCCACTTGCTCTTTCATCAGGAGCCCCCAAGAAGCGCCCACAGCAAATTTGGGGCTTCTAGTACTTGGGGAACCCTAACCCTAACCGTAACCCTAACCCTAACCCTAACCCTAGCTTCAGCCTTATTTCAATGCAAGTCTATGGGGTGAAAGTTCAACTTTGTCCTAGAGATATGGGGCCACTTGCTCTTTCATCAGGAGCGCCCAAGAAGCGCCCACAGCAAATTTGGGGCTTCTAGTACTTGAGGAACCCTAACCCTAATCGTAACCCTAACCCTAACCCTAACCCTAGCGTCAGCCTTATTTCAATGCAAGTCTATGGGGTGAAATTTCAACTTTGTCCTAGAGACATGGGGCCACTTGCTCTTTCATCAGGAGCCCCCAAGAAGCGCCCACAGCAAATTTGGGGCTTCTAGTACTTGGGGAACCCTAACCCTAACCGTAACCCTAACCCTAACCCTAACCCTAACCCTAGCTTCAGCCTTATTTCAATGCAAGTCTATGGGGTGAAATTTCAACTTTGTCCTAGAGACATGGGGCCACTTGCTCTTTCATCAGGAGCCCCCAAGAAGCGCCCACAGCAAATTTGGGGCTTCTAGTACTTGGGGAACCCTAACCCTAACCGTAACCCTAACCCTAACCCTAACCCTAGCTTCAGACTTATTTCAATGCAAGTCTATGGGGTGAAATTTCAACTTTGTCCTAGAGACATGGGGCCACTTGCTCTTTCATCAGGAGCCCCCAAGAAGCGCCCACAGCAAATTTGGGGCTTCTAGTACTTGAGGAACCCTAACCCTAACCGTAACCCTAACCCTAACCCTAACCCTAGCTTCAGCCTTATTTCAATGCAAGTCTATGGGGTGAAATTTCAACTTTGTCCTAGAGACATGGGGCCACTTGCTCTTTCATCAGGAGCCCCCAAGAAGCGCCCACAGCAAATTTGGGGCTTCTAGTACTTGAGGAACCCTAACCCTAACCGTAACCCTAACCCTAACCCTAACCCTAGCTTCAGCCTTATTTCAATGCAAGTCTATGGGGTGAAATTTCAACTTTGTCCTAGAGACATGGGGCCACTTGCTCTTTCATCAGGAGCGCCCAAGAAGCGCCCACAGCAAATTTGGGGCTTCTAGTACTTGAGGAACCCTAACCCTAACCGTAACCCTAACCCTAACCCTAACCCTAGCTTCAGCCTTATTTCAATGCAAGTCTATGGGGTGAAATTTCAACTTTGTCCTAGAGACATGGGGCCACTTGCTCTTTCATCAGGAGCGCCCAAGAAGCGCCCACAGCAAATTTGGGGCTTCTAGTACTTGAGGAACCCTAACCCTAACTGTAACCCTAACCCTAACCCTAACCCTAGCTTCAGCCTTATTTCAATGCAAGTCTATGGGGTGAAATTTCAACTTTGTCCTAGAGACATGGGGCCACTTGCTCTTTCATCAGGAGCCCCCAAGAAGCGCCCACAGCAAATTTGGGGCTTCTAGTACTTGGGGAACCCTAACCCTAACCGTAACCCTAACCCTAACCCTAACCCTAGCTTCAGACTTATTTCAATGCAAGTCTATGGGGTGAAATTTCAACTTTGTCCTAGAGACATGGGGCCACTTGCTCTTTCATCAGGAGCGCCCAAGAAGCGCCCACAGCAAATTTGGGGCTTCTAGTACTTGAGGAACCCTAACCCTAACTGTAACCCTAACCCTAACCCTAACCCTAGCTTCAGCCTTATTTCAATGCAAGTCTATGGGGTGAAATTTCAACTTTGTCCTAGAGACATGGGGCCACTTGCTCTTTCATCAGGAGCCCCCAAGAAGCGCCCACAGCAAATTTGGGGCTTCTAGTACTTGGGGAACCCTAACCCTAACCGTAACCCTAACCCTAACCCTAACCCTAGCTTCAGCCTTATTTCAATGCAAGTCTATGGGTTGAAATTTCAACTTTGTCCTAGAGACATGGGGCCACTTGCTCTTTCATCAGGAGCGCCCAAGAAGCGCCCACAGCAAATTTGGGGCTTCTAGTACTTGAGGAACCCTAACCCTAACCGTAACCCTAACCCTAACCCTAACCCTAGCTTCAGCCTTATTTCAATGCAAGTCTATGGGGTGAAATTTCAACTTTGTCCTAGAGACATGGGGCCACTTGCTCTTTCATCAGGAGCGCCCAAGAAGCGCCCACAGCAAATTTGGGGCTTCTAGTACTTGAGGAACCCTAACCCTAACCGTAACCCTAACCCTAACCCTAACCCTAGCTTCAGCCTTATTTCAATGCAAGTCTATGGGGTGAAATTTCAACTTTGTCCTAGAGACATGGGGCCACTTGCTCTTTCATCAGGAGCCCCCAAGAAGCGCCCACAGCAAATTTGGGGCTTCTAGTACTTGGGGAACCCTAACCCTAACCGTAACCCTAACCCTAACCCTAACCCTAACCCTAGCTTCAGCCTTATTTCAATGCAAGTCTATGGGGTGAAAGTTCAACTTTGTCCTAGAGACATGGGGCCACTTGCTCTTTCATCAGGAGCCCCCAAGAAGCGCCCACAGCAAATTTGGGGCTTCTAGTACTTGAGGAACCCTAACCCTAATCGTAACCCTAACCCTAACCCTAACCCTAGCTTCAGCCTTATTTCAATGCAAGTCTATGGGGTGAAATTTCAACTTTGTCCTAGAGACATGGGGCCACTTGCTCTTTCATCAGGAGCCCCCAAGAAGCGCCCACAGCAAATTTGGGGCTTCGAGTACTTGGGGAACCCTAACCCTAATCTTAACCCTAACCCTAACCCTAACCCTAACCCTAGCTTCAGCCTTATTTCAATGCAAGTCTATGGGGTGAAATTTCAACTTTGTCCTAGAGACATGGGGCCACTTGCTCTTTCATCAGGAGCGCCCAAGAAGCGCCCACAGCAAATTTGGGGCTTCTAGTACTTGAGGAACCCTAACCCTAACTGTAACCCTAACCCTAACCCTAACCCTAGCTTCAGCCTTATTTCAATGCAAGTCTATGGGGTGAAATTTCAACTTTGTCCTAGAGACATGGGGCCACTTGCTCTTTCATCAGGAGCCCCCAAGAAGCGCCCACAGCAAATTTGGGGCTTCTAGTACTTGGGGAACCCTAACCCTAACCGTAACCCTAACCCTAACCCTAACCCTAGCTTCAGACTTATTTCAATGCAAGTCTATGGGGTGAAATTTCAACTTTGTCCTAGAGACATGGGGCCACTTGCTCTTTCATCAGGAGCGCCCAAGAAGCGCCCACAGCAAATTTGGGGCTTCTAGTACTTGAGGAACCCTAACCCTAACTGTAACCCTAACCCTAACCCTAACCCTAGCTTCAGCCTTATTTCAATGCAAGTCTATGGGGTGAAATTTCAACTTTGTCCTAGAGACATGGGGCCACTTGCTCTTTCATCAGGAGCCCCCAAGAAGCGCCCACAGCAAATTTGGGGCTTCTAGTACTTGGGGAACCCTAACCCTAACCGTAACCCTAACCCTAACCCTAACCCTAGCTTCAGCCTTATTTCAATGCAAGTCTATGGGGTGAAAGTTCAACTTTGTCCTAGAGACATGGGGCCACTTGCTCTTTCATCAGGAGCCCCCAAGAAGCGCCCACAGCAAATTTGGGGCTTCTAGTACTTGAGGAACCCTAACCCTAACCGTAACCCTAACCCTAACCCTAACCCTAGCTTCAGCCTTATTTCAATGCAAGTCTATGGGGTGAAATTTCAACTTTGTCCTAGAGACATGGGGCCACTTGCTCTTTCATCAGGAGCCCCCAAGAAGCGCCCACAGCAAATTTGGGGCTTCTAGTACTTGAGGAACCCTAACCCTAACCGTAACCCTAACCCTAACCCTAACCCTAGCTTCAGCCTTATTTCAATGCAAGTCTATGGGGTGAAATTTCAACTTTGTCCTAGAGACATGGGGCCACTTGCTCTTTCATCAGGAGCGCCCAAGAAGCGCCCACAGCAAATTTGGGGCTTCTAGTACTTGAGGAACCCTAACCCTAACCGTAACCCTAACCCTAACCCTAACCCTAGCTTCAGCCTTATTTCAATGCAAGTCTATGGGGTGAAATTTCAACTTTGTCCTAGAGACATGGGGCCACTTGCTCTTTCATCAGGAGCGCCCAAGAAGCGCCCACAGCAAATTTGGGGCTTCTAGTACTTGAGGAACCCTAACCCTAACTGTAACCCTAACCCTAACCCAAACCCTAGCTTCAGCCTTATTTCAATGCAAGTCTATGGGGTGAAATTTCAACTTTGTTCTAGAGACATGGGGCCACTTGCTCTTTCATCAGGAGCCCCCAAGAAGCGCCCACAGCAAATTTGGGGCTTCTAGTACTTGGGGAACCCTAACCCTAACCGTAACCCTAACCCTAACCCTAACCCTAACCCTAGCTTCAGCCTTATTTCAATGCAAGTCTATGGGGTGAAATTTCAACTTTGTCCTAGAGACATGGGGCCACTTGCTCTTTCATCAGGAGCCCCCAAGAAGCGCCCACAGCAAATTTGGGGCTTCTAGTACTTGGGGAACCCTAACCCTAACCTTAACCCTAACCCTAAACCTAACCCTAACCCTAGCTTCAGCCTTATTTCAATGCAAGTCTATGGGGTGAAAGTTCAACTTTGTCCTAGAGACATGGGGCCACTTGCTCTTTCATCAGGAGCGCCCAAGAAGCGCCCACAGCAAATTTGGGGCTTCTAGTACTTGAGGAACCCTAACCCTAATCGTAACCCTAACCCTAACCCTAACCCTAGCGTCAGCCTTATTTCAATGCAAGTCTATGGGGTGAAATTTCAACTTTGTCCTAGAGACATGGGGCCACTTGCTCTTTCATCAGGAGCCCCCAAGAAGCGCCCACAGCAAATTTGGGGCTTCTAGTACTTGGGGAACCCTAACCCTAACCGTAACCCTAACCCTAACCCTAACCCTAACCCTAGCTTCAGCCTTATTTCAATGCAAGTCTATGGGGTGAAATTTCAACTTTGTCCTAGAGACATGGGGCCACTTGCTCTTTCATCAGGAGCCCCCAAGAAGCGCCCACAGCAAATTTGGGGCTTCTAGTACTTGGGGAACCGTAACCCTAACCCTAACCCTAACCCTAGCTTCAGCCTTATTTCAATGCAAGTGTATGGGGTGAAATTTCAACTTTGTCCTAGAGACATGGGGCCACTTGCTCTTTCATCAGGAGCCCCCAAGAAGCGCCCACAGCAAATTTGGGGCTTCTAGTACTTGAGGAACCCTAACCCTAACCGTAACCCTAACCCTAACCCTAACCCTAGCTTCAGCCTTATTTCAATGCAAGTCTATGGGGTGAAATTTCAACTTTGTCCTAGAGACATGGGGCCACTTGCTCTTTCATCAGGAGCCCCCAAGAAGCGCCCACAGCAAATTTGGGGCTTCTAGTACTTGAGGAACCCTAACCCTAACCGTAACCCTAACCCTAACCCTAACCCTAGCTTCAGCCTTATTTCAATGCAAGTCTATGGGGTGAAATTTCAACTTTGTCCTAGAGACATGGGGCCACTTGCTCTTTCATCAGGAGCGCCCAAGAAGCGCCCACAGCAAATTTGGGGCTTCTAGTACTTGAGGAACCCTAACCCTAACCGTAACCCTAACCCTAACCCTAACCCTAGCTTCAGCCTTATTTCAATGCAAGTCTATGGGGTGAAATTTCAACTTTGTCCTAGAGACATGGGGCCACTTGCTCTTTCATCAGGAGCGCCCAAGAAGCGCCCACAGCAAATTTGGGGCTTCTAGTACTTGAGGAACCCTAACCCTAACTGTAACCCTAACCCTAACCCTAACCCTAGCTTCAGCCTTATTTCAATGCAAGTCTATGGGGTGAAATTTCAACTTTGTCCTAGAGACATGGGGCCACTTGCTCTTTCATCAGGAGCCCCCAAGAAGCGCCCACAGCAAATTTGGGGCTTCTAGTACTTGGGGAACCCTAACCCTAACCGTAACCCTAACCCTAACCCTAACCCTAGCTTCAGACTTATTTCAATGCAAGTCTATGGGGTGAAATTTCAACTTTGTCCTAGAGACATGGGGCCACTTGCTCTTTCATCAGGAGCGCCCAAGAAGCGCCCACAGCAAATTTGGGGCTTCTAGTACTTGAGGAACCCTAACCCTAACTGTAACCCTAACCCTAACCCTAACCCTAGCTTCAGCCTTATTTCAATGCAAGTCTATGGGGTGAAATTTCAACTTTGTCCTAGAGACATGGGGCCACTTGCTCTTTCATCAGGAGCCCCCAAGAAGCGCCCACAGCAAATTTGGGGCTTCTAGTACTTGGGGAACCCTAACCCTAACCGTAACCCTAACCCTAACCCTAACCCTAGCTTCAGCCTTATTTCAATGCAAGTCTATGGGTTGAAATTTCAACTTTGTCCTAGAGACATGGGGCCACTTGCTCTTTCATCAGGAGCGCCCAAGAAGCGCCCACAGCAAATTTGGGGCTTCTAGTACTTGAGGAACCCTAACCCTAACCGTAACCCTAACCCTAACCCTAACCCTAGCTTCAGCCTTATTTCAATGCAAGTCTATGGGGTGAAATTTCAACTTTGTCCTAGAGACATGGGGCCACTTGCTCTTTCATCAGGAGCGCCCAAGAAGCGCCCACAGCAAATTTGGGGCTTCTAGTACTTGAGGAACCCTAACCCTAACCGTAACCCTAACCCTAACCCTAACCCTAGCTTCAGCCTTATTTCAATGCAAGTCTATGGGGTGAAATTTCAACTTTGTCCTAGAGACATGGGGCCACTTGCTCTTTCATCAGGAGCCCCCAAGAAGCGCCCACAGCAAATTTGGGGCTTCTAGTACTTGGGGAACCCTAACCCTAACCGTAACCCTAACCCTAACCCTAACCCTAACCCTAGCTTCAGCCTTATTTCAATGCAAGTCTATGGGGTGAAAGTTCAACTTTGTCCTAGAGACATGGGGCCACTTGCTCTTTCATCAGGAGCCCCCAAGAAGCGCCCACAGCAAATTTGGGGCTTCTAGTACTTGAGGAACCCTAACCCTAATCGTAACCCTAACCCTAACCCTAACCCTAGCTTCAGCCTTATTTCAATGCAAGTCTATGGGGTGAAATTTCAACTTTGTCCTAGAGACATGGGGCCACTTGCTCTTTCATCAGGAGCCCCCAAGAAGCGCCCACAGCAAATTTGGGGCTTCGAGTACTTGGGGAACCCTAACCCTAATCTTAACCCTAACCCTAACCCTAACCCTAACCCTAGCTTCAGCCTTATTTCAATGCAAGTCTATGGGGTGAAATTTCAACTTTGTCCTAGAGACATGGGGCCACTTGCTCTTTCATCAGGAGCGCCCAAGAAGCGCCCACAGCAAATTTGGGGCTTCTAGTACTTGAGGAACCCTAACCCTAACTGTAACCCTAACCCTAACCCTAACCCTAGCTTCAGCCTTATTTCAATGCAAGTCTATGGGGTGAAATTTCAACTTTGTCCTAGAGACATGGGGCCACTTGCTCTTTCATCAGGAGCCCCCAAGAAGCGCCCACAGCAAATTTGGGGCTTCTAGTACTTGGGGAACCCTAACCCTAACCGTAACCCTAACCCTAACCCTAACCCTAGCTTCAGACTTATTTCAATGCAAGTCTATGGGGTGAAATTTCAACTTTGTCCTAGAGACATGGGGCCACTTGCTCTTTCATCAGGAGCGCCCAAGAAGCGCCCACAGCAAATTTGGGGCTTCTAGTACTTGAGGAACCCTAACCCTAACTGTAACCCTAACCCTAACCCTAACCCTAGCTTCAGCCTTATTTCAATGCAAGTCTATGGGGTGAAATTTCAACTTTGTCCTAGAGACATGGGGCCACTTGCTCTTTCATCAGGAGCCCCCAAGAAGCGCTCACAGCAAATTTGGGGCTTCTAGTACTTGGGGAACCCTAACCCTAACCGTAACCCTAACCCTAACCCTAACCCTAGCTTCAGCCTTATTTCAATGCAAGTCTATGGGTTGAAATTTCAACTTTGTCCTAGAGACATGGGGCCACTTGCTCTTTCATCAGGAGCGCCCAAGAAGCGCCCACAGCAAATTTGGGGCTTCTAGTACTTGAGGAACCCTAACCCTAACCGTAACCCTAACCCTAACCCTAACCCTAGCTTCAGCCTTATTTCAATGCAAGTCTATGGGGTGAAATTTCAACTTTGTCCTAGAGACATGGGGCCACTTGCTCTTTCATCAGGAGCCCCCAAGAAGCGCCCACAGCAAATTTGGGGCTTCTAGTACTTGGGGAACCCTAACCCTAACCTTAACCCTAACCCTAACCCTAACCCTAACCCTAGCTTCAGCCTTATTTCAATGCAAGTCTATGGGGTGAAATTTCAACTTTGTCCTAGAGACATGGGGCCACTTGCTCTTTCATCAGGAGCCCCCAAGAAGCGCCCACAGCAAATTTGGGGCTTCTAGTACTTGGGGAACCCTAACCCTAACCTTAACCCTAACCCTAACCCTAACCCTAACCCTAGCTTCAGCCTTATTTCAATGCAAGTCTATGGGGTGAAAGTTCAACTTTGTCCTAGAGACATGGGGCCACTTGCTCTTTCATCAGGAGCGCCCAAGAAGCGCCCACAGCAAATTTGGGGCTTCTAGTACTTGAGGAACCCTAACCCTAATCGTAACCCTAACCCTAACCCTAACCCTAGCTTCAGCCTTATTTCAATGCAAGTCTATGGGGTGAAATTTCAACTTTGTCCTAGAGACATGGGGCCACTTGCTCTTTCATCAGGAGCCCCCAAGAAGCGCCCACAGCAAATTTGGGGCTTCTAGTACTTGGGGAACCCTAACCCTAACCGTAACCCTAACCCTAACCCTAACCCTAGCTTCAGCCTTATTTCAATGCAAGTCTATGGGGTGAAAGTTCAACTTTGTCCTAGAGACATGGGGCCACTTGCTCTTTCATCAGGAGCCCCCAAGAAGCGCCCACAGCAAATTTGGGGCTTCTAGTACTTGAGGAACCCTAACCCTAATCGTAACCCTAACCCTAACCCTAACCCTAGCTTCAGCCTTATTTCAATGCAAGTCTATGGGGTGAAATTTCAACTTTGTCCTAGAGACATGGGGCCACTTGCTCTTTCATCAGGAGCCCCCAAGAAGCGCCCACAGCAAATTTGGGGCTTCTAGTACTTGGGGAACCCTAACCCTAACCGTAACCCTAACACTAACCCTAACCCTAGCTTCAGCCTTATTTCAATGCAAGTGTATGGGGTGAAATTTCAACTTTGTCCTAGAGACATGGGGCCACTTGCTCTTTCATCAGGAGCCCCCAAGAAGCGCCCACAGCAAATTTGGGGCTTCTAGTACTTGAGGAACCCTAACCCTAACCGTAACCCTAACCCTAACCCTAACCCTAGCTTCAGCCTTATTTCAATGCATGTCTATGGGGTGAAATTTCAACTTTGTCCTAGAGACATGGGGCCACTTGCTCTTTCATCAGGAGCGCCCAAGAAGCGCCCACAGCAAATTTGGGGCTTCTAGTACTTGGGGAACCCTAACCCTAACCTTAACCCTAACCCTAACCCTAACCCTAGCTTCAGCCTTATTTCAATGCAAGTCTATGGGGTGAAAGTTCAACTTTGTCCTAGAGACATGGGGCCACTTGCTCTTTCATCAGGAGCGCCCAAGAAGCGCCCACAGCAAATTTGGGGCTTCTAGTACTTGAGGAACCCTAACCCTAATCGTAACCCTAACCCTAACCCTAACCCTAGCTTCAGCCTTATTTCAATGCAAGTCTATGGGGTGAAATTTCAACTTTGTCCTAGAGACATGGGGCCACTTGCTCTTTCATCAGGAGCCCCCAAGAAGCGCCCACAGCAAATTTGGGGCTTCTAGTACTTGGGGAACCCTAGCCCTAACCGTAACCCTAACCCTAACCCTAACTCTAGCTTCAGCCTTATTTCAATGCAAGTCTATGGGGTGAAAGTTCAACTTTGTCCTAGAGACATGGGGCCACTTGCTCTTTCATCAGGAGCCCCCAAGAAGCGCCCACAGCAAATTTGGGGCTTCTAGTACTTGAGGAACCCTAACCCTAATCGTAACCCTAACCCTAACCCTAACCCTAGCTTCAGCCTTATTTCAATGCAAGTCTATGGGGTGAAATTTCAACTTTGTCCTAGAGACATGGGGCCACTTGCTCTTTCATCAGGAGCCCCCAAGAAGCGCCCACAGCAAATTTGGGGCTTCTAGTACTTGAGGAACCCTAACCCTAACCGTAACCCTAACCCTAACCCTAACCCTAGCTTCAGCCTTATTTCAATGCAAGTCTATGGGGTGAAATTTCAACTTTGTCCTAGAGACATGGGGCCACTTGCTCTTTCATCAGGAGCCCCCAAGAAGCGCCCACAGCAAATTTGGGGCTTCTAGTACTTGAGGAACCCTAACCCTAACCGTAACCCTAACCCTAACCCTAACCCTAGCTTCAGCCTTATTTCAATGCAAGTCTATGGGGTGAAATTTCAACTTTGTCCTAGAGACATGGGGCCACTTGCTCTTTCATCAGGAGCGCCCAAGAAGTGCCCACAGCAAATTTGGGGCTTCTAGTACTTGAGGAACCCTAACCCTAACCGTAACCCTAACCCTAACCCTAACCCTAGCTTCAGCCTTATTTCAATGCAAGTCTATGGGGTGAAATTTCAACTTTGTCCTAGAGACATGGGGCCACTTGCTCTTTCATCAGGAGCCCCCAAGAAGCGCCCACAGCAAATTTGGGGCTTCTAGTACTTGGGGAACCCTAACCCTAACCGTAACCCTAACCCTAACCCTAACCCTAGCTTCAGCCTTATTTCAATGCAAGTCTATGGGTTGAAATTTCAACTTTGTCCTAGAGACATGGGGCCACTTGCTCTTTCATCAGGAGCGCCCAAGAAGCGCCCACAGCAAATTTGGGGCTTCTAGTACTTGAGGAACCCTAACCCTAACCGTAACCCTAACCCTAACCCTAACCCTAGCTTCAGCCTTATTTCAATGCAAGTCTATGGGGTGAAATTTCAACTTTGTCCTAGAGACATGGGGCCACTTGCTCTTTCATCAGGAGCGCCCAAGAAGCGCCCACAGCAAATTTGGGGCTTCTAGTACTTGAGGAACCCTAACCCTAACCGTAACCCTAACCCTAACCCTAACCCTAGCTTCAGCCTTATTTCAATGCAAGTCTATGGGGTGAAATTTCAACTTTGTCCTAGAGACATGGGGCCACTTGCTCTTTCATCAGGAGCCCCCAAGAAGCGCCCACAGCAAATTTGGGGCTTCTAGTACTTGGGGAACCCTAACCCTAACCGTAACCCTAACCCTAACCCTAACCCTAACCCTAGCTTCAGCCTTATTTCAATGCAAGTCTATGGGGTGAAAGTTCAACTTTGTCCTAGAGACATGGGGCCACTTGCTCTTTCATCAGGAGCCCCCAAGAAGCGCCCACAGCAAATTTGGGGCTTCTAGTACTTGAGGAACCCTAACCCTAATCGTAACCCTAACCCTAACCCTAACCCTAGCTTCAGCCTTATTTCAATGCAAGTCTATGGGGTGAAATTTCAACTTTGTCCTAGAGACATGGGGCCACTTGCTCTTTCATCAGGAGCCCCCAAGAAGCGCCCACAGCAAATTTGGGGCTTCTAGTACTTGGGGAACCCTAACCCTAATCTTAACCCTAACCCTAACCCTAACCCTAACCCTAGCTTCAGCCTTATTTCAATGCAAGTCTATGGGGTGAAATTTCAACTTTGTCCTAGAGACATGGGGCCACTTGCTCTTTCATCAGGAGCCCCCAAGAAGCGCCCACAGCAAATTTGGGGCTTCTAGTACTTGGGGAACCCTAACCCTAATCTTAACCCTAACCCTAACCCTAACCCTAACCCTAGCTTCAGCCTTATTTCAATGCAAGTCTATGGGGTGAAATTTCAACTTTGTCCTAGAGACATGGGGCCACTTGCTCTTTCATCAGGAGCCCCCAAGAAGCGCCCACAGCAAATTTGGGGCTTCTAGTACTTGGGGAACCGTAACCCTAACCCTAACCCTAACCCTAGCTTCAGCCTTATTTCAATGCAAGTGTATGGGGTGAAATTTCAACTTTGTCCTAGAGACATGGGGCCACTTGCTCTTTCATCAGGAGCCCCCAAGAAGCGCCCACAGCAAATTTGGGGCTTCTAGTACTTGAGGAACCCTAACCCTAACCGTAACCCTAACCCTAACCCTAACCCTAGCTTCAGCCTTATTTCAATGCAAGTCTATGGGGTGAAATTTCAACTTTGTCCTAGAGACATGGGGCCACTTGCTCTTTCATCAGGAGCCCCCAAGAAGCGCCCACAGCAAATTTGGGGCTTCTAGTACTTGAGGAACCCTAACCCTAACCGTAACCCTAACCCTAACCCTAACCCTAGCTTCAGCCTTATTTCAATGCAAGTCTATGGGGTGAAATTTCAACTTTGTCCTAGAGACATGGGGCCACTTGCTCTTTCATCAGGAGCGCCCAAGAAGCGCCCACAGCAAATTTGGGGCTTCTAGTACTTGAGGAACCCTAACCCTAACCGTAACCCTAACCCTAACCCTAACCCTAGCTTCAGCCTTATTTCAATGCAAGTCTATGGGGTGAAATTTCAACTTTGTCCTAGAGACATGGGGCCACTTGCTCTTTCATCAGGAGCGCCCAAGAAGCGCCCACAGCAAATTTGGGGCTTCTAGTACTTGAGGAACCCTAACCCTAACTGTAACCCTAACCCTAACCCTAACCCTAGCTTCAGCCTTATTTCAATGCAAGTCTATGGGGTGAAATTTCAACTTTGTCCTAGAGACATGGGGCCACTTGCTCTTTCATCAGGAGCCCCCAAGAAGCGCCCACAGCAAATTTGGGGCTTCTAGTACTTGGGGAACCCTAACCCTAACCGTAACCCTAACCCTAACCCTAACCCTAGCTTCAGACTTATTTCAATGCAAGTCTATGGGGTGAAATTTCAACTTTGTCCTAGAGACATGGGGCCACTTGCTCTTTCATCAGGAGCGCCCAAGAAGCGCCCACAGCAAATTTGGGGCTTCTAGTACTTGAGGAACCCTAACCCTAACTGTAACCCTAACCCTAACCCTAACCCTAGCTTCAGCCTTATTTCAATGCAAGTCTATGGGGTGAAATTTCAACTTTGTCCTAGAGACATGGGGCCACTTGCTCTTTCATCAGGAGCCCCCAAGAAGCGCCCACAGCAAATTTGGGGCTTCTAGTACTTGGGGAACCCTAACCCTAACCGTAACCCTAACCCTAACCCTAACCCTAGCTTCAGCCTTATTTCAATGCAAGTCTATGGGTTGAAATTTCAACTTTGTCCTAGAGACATGGGGCCACTTGCTCTTTCATCAGGAGCGCCCAAGAAGCGCCCACAGCAAATTTGGGGCTTCTAGTACTTGAGGAACCCTAACCCTAACCGTAACCCTAACCCTAACCCTAACCCTAGCTTCAGCCTTATTTCAATGCAAGTCTATGGGGTGAAATTTCAACTTTGTCCTAGAGACATGGGGCCACTTGCTCTTTCATCAGGAGCGCCCAAGAAGCGCCCACAGCAAATTTGGGGCTTCTAGTACTTGGGGAACCCTAACCCTAACCGTAACCCTAACCCTAACCCTAACCCTAACCCTAGCTTCAGCCTTATTTCAATGCAAGTCTATGGGGTGAAAGTTCAACTTTGTCCTAGAGACATGGGGCCACTTGCTCTTTCATCAGGAGCCCCCAAGAAGCGCCCACAGCAAATTTGGGGCTTCTAGTACTTGAGGAACCCTAACCCTAATCGTAACCCTAACCCTAACCCTAACCCTAGCTTCAGCCTTATTTCAATGCAAGTCTATGGGGTGAAATTTCAACTTTGTCCTAGAGACATGGGGCCACTTGCTCTTTCATCAGGAGCCCCCAAGAAGCGCCCACAGCAAATTTGGGGCTTCTAGTACTTGGGGAACCCTAACCCTAATCTTAACCCTAACCCTAACCCTAACCCTAACCCTAGCTTCAGCCTTATTTCAATGCAAGTCTATGGGGTGAAATTTCAACTTTGTCCTAGAGACATGGGGCCACTTGCTCTTTCATCAGGAGCCCCCAAGAAGCGCCCACAGCAAATTTGGGGCTTCTAGTACTTGGGGAACCCTAACCCTAATCTTAACCCTAACCCTAACCCTAACCCTAACCCTAGCTTCAGCCTTATTTCAATGCAAGTCTATGGGGTGAAATTTCAACTTTGTCCTAGAGACATGGGGCCACTTGCTCTTTCATCAGGAGCGCCCAAGAAGCGCCCACAGCAAATTTGGGGCTTCTAGTACTTGAGGAACCCTAACCCTAACTGTAACCCTAACCCTAACCCTAACCCTAGCTTCAGCCTTATTTCAATGCAAGTCTATGGGGTGAAATTTCAACTTTGTCCTAGAGACATGGGGCCACTTGCTCTTTCATCAGGAGCCCCCAAGAAGCGCCCACAGCAAATTTGGGGCTTCTAGTACTTGGGGAACCCTAACCCTAACCGTAACCCTAACCCTAACCCTAACCCTAGCTTCAGACTTATTTCAATGCAAGTCTATGGGGTGAAATTTCAACTTTGTCCTAGAGACATGGGGCCACTTGCTCTTTCATCAGGAGCCCCCAAGAAGCGCCCACAGCAAATTTGGGGCTTCTAGTACTTGGGGAACCCTAACCCTAACCGTAACCCTAACCCTAACCCTAACCCTAGCTTCAGCCTTATTTCAATGCAAGTCTATGGGTTGAAATTTCAACTTTGTCCTAGAGACATGGGGCCACTTGCTCTTTCATCAGGAGCGCCCAAGAAGCGCCCACAGCAAATTTGGGGCTTCTAGTACTTGAGGAACCCTAACCCTAACCGTAACCCTAACCCTAACCCTAACCCTAGCTTCAGCCTTATTTCAATGCAAGTCTATGGGGTGAAATTTCAACTTTGTCCTAGAGACATGGGGCCACTTGCTCTTTCATCAGGAGCCCCCAAGAAGCGCCCACAGCAAATTTGGGGCTTCTAGTACTTGGGGAACCCTAACCCTAACCTTAACCCTAACCCTAACCCTAACCCTAACCCTAGCTTCAGCCTTATTTCAATGCAAGTCTATGGGGTGAAATTTCAACTTTGTCCTAGAGACATGGGGCCACTTGCTCTTTCATCAGGAGCCCCCAAGAAGCGCCCACAGCAAATTTGGGGCTTCTAGTACTTGGGGAACCCTAACCCTAACCTTAACCCTAACCCTAACCCTAACCCTAACCCTAGCTTCAGCCTTATTTCAATGCAAGTCTATGGGGTGAAAGTTCAACTTTGTCCTAGAGACATGGGGCCACTTGCTCTTTCATCAGGAGCGCCCAAGAAGCGCCCACAGCAAATTTGGGGCTTCTAGTACTTGAGGAACCCTAACCCTAATCGTAACCCTAACCCTAACCCTAACCCTAGCTTCAGCCTTATTTCAATGCAAGTCTATGGGGTGAAATTTCAACTTTGTCCTAGAGACATGGGGCCACTTGCTCTTTCATCAGGAGCCCCCAAGAAGCGCCCACAGCAAATTTGGGGCTTCTAGTACTTGGGGAACCCTAACCCTAACCGTAACCCTAACCCTAACCCTAACCCTAGCTTCAGCCTTATTTCAATGCAAGTCTATGGGGTGAAATTTCAACTTTGTCCTAGAGACATGGGGCCACTTGCTCTTTCATCAGGAGCCCCCAAGAAGCGCCCACAGCAAATTTGGGGCTTCTAGTACTTGAGGAACCCTAACCCTAACTGTAACCCTAACCCTAACCCTAACCCTAGCTTCAGCCTTATTTCAATGCAAGTCTATGGGGTGAAATTTCAACTTTGTTCTAGAGACATGGGGCCACTTGCTCTTTCATCAGGAGCCCCCAAGAAGCGCCCACAGCAAATTTGGGGCTTCTAGTACTTGGGGAACCCTAACCCTAACCTTAACCCTAACCCTAACCCTAACCCTAACCCTAGCTTCAGCCTTATTTCAATGCAAGTCTATGGGGTGAAATTTCAACTTTGTCCTAGAGACATGGGGCCACTTGCTCTTTCATCAGGAGCCCCCAAGAAGCGCCCACAGCAAATTTGGGGCTTCTAGTACTTGGGGAACCCTAACCCTAACCTTAACCCTAACCCTAACCCTAACCCTAACCCTAGCTTCAGCCTTATTTCAATGCAAGTCTATGGGGTGAAAGTTCAACTTTGTCCTAGAGACATGGGGCCACTTGCTCTTTCATCAGGAGCGCCCAAGAAGCGCCCACAGCAAATTTGGGGCTTCTAGTACTTGAGGAACCCTAACCCTAATCGTAACCCTAACCCTAACCCTAACCCTAGCTTCAGCCTTATTTCAATGCAAGTCTATGGGGTGAAATTTCAACTTTGTCCTAGAGACATGGGGCCACTTGCTCTTTCATCAGGAGCCCCCAAGAAGCGCCCACAGCAAATTTGGGGCTTCTAGTACTTGGGGAACCCTAGCCCTAACCGTAACCCTAACCCTAACCCTAACTCTAGCTTCAGCCTTATTTCAATGCAAGTCTATGGGGTGAAAGTTCAACTTTGTCCTAGAGACATGGGGCCACTTGCTCTTTCATCAGGAGCCCCCAAGAAGCGCCCACAGCAAATTTGGGGCTTCTAGTACTTGAGGAACCCTAACCCTAATCGTAACCCTAACCCTAACCCTAACCCTAGCTTCAGCCTTATTTCAATGCAAGTCTATGGGGTGAAATTTCAACTTTGTCCTAGAGACATGGGGCCACTTGCTCTTTCATCAGGAGCCCCCAAGAAGCGCCCACAGCAAATTTGGGGCTTCTAGTACTTGGGGAACCGTAACCCTAACCCTAACCCTAACCCTAGCTTCAGCCTTATTTCAATGCAAGTGTATGGGGTGAAATTTCAACTTTGTCCTAGAGACATGGGGCCACTTGCTCTTTCATCAGGAGCCCCCAAGAAGCGCCCACAGCAAATTTGGGGCTTCTAGTACTTGAGGAACCCTAACCCTAACCGTAACCCTAACCCTAACCCTAACCCTAGCTTCAGCCTTATTTCAATGCAAGTCTATGGGGTGAAATTTCAACTTTGTCCTAGAGACATGGGGCCACTTGCTCTTTCATCAGGAGCCCCCAAGAAGCGCCCACAGCAAATTTGGGGCTTCTAGTACTTGAGGAACCCTAACCCTAACCGTAACCCTAACCCTAACCCTAACCCTAGCTTCAGCCTTATTTCAATGCAAGTCTATGGGGTGAAAGTTCAACTTTGTCCTAGAGACATGGGGCCACTTGCTCTTTCATCAGGAGCCCCCAAGAAGCGCCCACAGCAAATTTGGGGCTTCTAGTACTTGGGGAACCCTAACCCTAATCTTAACCCTAACCCTAACCCTAACCCTAACCCTAGCTTCAGCCTTATTTCAATGCAAGTCTATGGGGTGAAATTTCAACTTTGTCCTAGAGACATGGGGCCACTTGCTCTTTCATCAGGAGCCCCCAAGAAGCGCCCACAGCAAATTTGGGGCTTCTAGTACTTGGGGAACCGTAACCCTAACCCTAACCCTAACCCTAGCTTCAGCCTTATTTCAATGCAAGTGTATGGGGTGAAATTTCAACTTTGTCCTAGAGACATGGGGCCACTTGCTCTTTCATCAGGAGCCCCCAAGAAGCGCCCACAGCAAATTTGGGGCTTCTAGTACTTGAGGAACCCTAACCCTAACCGTAACCCTAACCCTAACCCTAACCCTAGCTTCAGCCTTATTTCAATGCAAGTCTATGGGGTGAAATTTCAACTTTGTCCTAGAGACATGGGGCCACTTGCTCTTTCATCAGGAGCGCCCAAGAAGCGCCCACAGCAAATTTGGGGCTTCTAGTACTTGAGGAACCCTAACCCTAACCGTAACCCTAACCCTAACCCTAACCCTAGCTTCAGCCTTATTTCAATGCAAGTCTATGGGGTGAAATTTCAACTTTGTCCTAGAGACATGGGGCCACTTGCTCTTTCATCAGGAGCGCCCAAGAAGCGCCCACAGCAAATTTGGGGCTTCTAGTACTTGAGGAACCCTAACCCTAACCGTAACCCTAACCCTAACCCTAACCCTAGCTTCAGCCTTATTTCAATGCAAGTCTATGGGGTGAAATTTCAACTTTGTCCTAGAGACATGGGGCCACTTGCTCTTTCATCAGGAGCCCCCAAGAAGCGCCCACAGCAAATTTGGGGCTTCTAGTACTTGGGGAACCCTAACCCTAACCGTAACCCTAACCCTAACCCTAACCCTAACCCTAGCTTCAGCCTTATTTCAATGCAAGTCTATGGGGTGAAAGTTCAACTTTGTCCTAGAGACATGGGGCCACTTGCTCTTTCATCAGGAGCCCCCAAGAAGCGCCCACAGCAAATTTGGGGCTTCTAGTACTTGAGGAACCCTAACCCTAATCGTAACCCTAACCCTAACCCTAACCCTAGCTTCAGCCTTATTTCAATGCAAGTCTATGGGGTGAAATTTCAACTTTGTCCTAGAGACATGGGGCCACTTGCTCTTTCATCAGGAGCCCCCAAGAAGCGCCCACAGCAAATTTGGGGCTTCTAGTACTTGGGGAACCCTAACCCTAATCTTAACCCTAACCCTAACCCTAACCCTAACCCTAGCTTCAGCCTTATTTCAATGCAAGTCTATGGGGTGAAATTTCAACTTTGTCCTAGAGACATGGGGCCACTTGCTCTTTCATCAGGAGCCCCCAAGAAGCGCCCACAGCAAATTTGGGGCTTCTAGTACTTGAGGAACCCTAACCCTAACTGTAACCCTAACCCTAACCCTAACCCTAGCTTCAGCCTTATTTCAATGCAAGTCTATGGGGTGAAATTTCAACTTTGTCCTAGAGACATGGGGCCACTTGCTCTTTCATCAGGAGCCCCCAAGAAGCGCCCACAGCAAATTTGGGGCTTCTAGTACTTGGGGAACCCTAACCCTAACCGTAACCCTAACCCTAACCCTAACCCTAGCTTCAGACTTATTTCAATGCAAGTCTATGGGGTGAAATTTCAACTTTGTCCTAGAGACATGGGGCCACTTGCTCTTTCATCAGGAGCGCCCAAGAAGCGCCCACAGCAAATTTGGGGCTTCTAGTACTTGAGGAACCCTAACCCTAACTGTAACCCTAACCCTAACCCTAACCCTAGCTTCAGCCTTATTTCAATGCAAGTCTATGGGGTGAAATTTCAACTTTGTCCTAGAGACATGGGGCCACTTGCTCTTTCATCAGGAGCCCCCAAGAAGCGCCCACAGCAAATTTGGGGCTTCTAGTACTTGGGGAACCCTAACCCTAACCGTAACCCTAACCCTAACCCTAACCCTAGCTTCAGCCTTATTTCAATGCAAGTCTATGGGTTGAAATTTCAACTTTGTCCTAGAGACATGGGGCCACTTGCTCTTTCATCAGGAGCGCCCAAGAAGCGCCCACAGCAAATTTGGGGCTTCTAGTACTTGAGGAACCCTAACCCTAACCGTAACCCTAACCCTAACCCTAACCCTAGCTTCAGCCTTATTTCAATGCAAGTCTATGGGGTGAAATTTCAACTTTGTCCTAGAGACATGGGGCCACTTGCTCTTTCATCAGGAGCCCCCAAGAAGCGCCCACAGCAAATTTGGGGCTTCTAGTACTTGGGGAACCGTAACCCTAACCCTAACCCTAACCCTAGCTTCAGCCTTATTTCAATGCAAGTGTATGGGGTGAAATTTCAACTTTGTCCTAGAGACATGGGGCCACTTGCTCTTTCATCAGGAGCCCCCAAGAAGCGCCCACAGCAAATTTGGGGCTTCTAGTACTTGAGGAACCCTAACCCTAACCGTAACCCTAACCCTAACCCTAACCCTAGCTTCAGCCTTATTTCAATGCAAGTCTATGGGGTGAAATTTCAACTTTGTCCTAGAGACATGGGGCCACTTGCTCTTTCATCAGGAGCCCCCAAGAAGCGCCCACAGCAAATTTGGGGCTTCTAGTACTTGAGGAACCCTAACCCTAACCGTAACCCTAACCCTAACCCTAACCCTAGCTTCAGCCTTATTTCAATGCAAGTCTATGGGGTGAAATTTCAACTTTGTCCTAGAGACATGGGGCCACTTGCTCTTTCATCAGGAGCGCCCAAGAAGCGCCCACAGCAAATTTGGGGCTTCTAGTACTTGAGGAACCCTAACCCTAACCGTAACCCTAACCCTAACCCTAACCCTAGCTTCAGCCTTATTTCAATGCAAGTCTATGGGGTGAAATTTCAACTTTGTCCTAGAGACATGGGGCCACTTGCTCTTTCATCAGGAGCGCCCAAGAAGCGCCCACAGCAAATTTGGGGCTTCTAGTACTTGAGGAACCCTAACCCTAACTGTAACCCTAACCCTAACCCTAACCCTAGCTTCAGCCTTATTTCAATGCAAGTCTATGGGGTGAAATTTCAACTTTGTCCTAGAGACATGGGGCCACTTGCTCTTTCATCAGGAGCCCCCAAGAAGCGCCCACAGCAAATTTGGGGCTTCTAGTACTTGGGGAACCCTAACCCTAACCGTAACCCTAACCCTAACCCTAACCCTAGCTTCAGACTTATTTCAATGCAAGTCTATGGGGTGAAATTTCAACTTTGTCCTAGAGACATGGGGCCACTTGCTCTTTCATCAGGAGCGCCCAAGAAGCGCCCACAGCAAATTTGGGGCTTCTAGTACTTGAGGAACCCTAACCCTAACTGTAACCCTAACCCTAACCCTAACCCTAGCTTCAGCCTTATTTCAATGCAAGTCTATGGGGTGAAATTTCAACTTTGTCCTAGAGACATGGGGCCACTTGCTCTTTCATCAGGAGCCCCCAAGAAGCGCCCACAGCAAATTTGGGGCTTCTAGTACTTGGGGAACCCTAACCCTAACCGTAACCCTAACCCTAACCCTAACCCTAGCTTCAGCCTTATTTCAATGCAAGTCTATGGGTTGAAATTTCAACTTTGTCCTAGAGACATGGGGCCACTTGCTCTTTCATCAGGAGCGCCCAAGAAGCGCCCACAGCAAATTTGGGGCTTCTAGTACTTGAGGAACCCTAACCCTAACCGTAACCCTAACCCTAACCCTAACCCTAGCTTCAGCCTTATTTCAATGCAAGTCTATGGGGTGAAATTTCAACTTTGTCCTAGAGACATGGGGCCACTTGCTCTTTCATCAGGAGCGCCCAAGAAGCGCCCACAGCAAATTTGGGGCTTCTAGTACTTGAGGAACCCTAACCCTAACCGTAACCCTAACCCTAACCCTAACCCTAGCTTCAGCCTTATTTCAATGCAAGTCTATGGGGTGAAATTTCAACTTTGTCCTAGAGACATGGGGCCACTTGCTCTTTCATCAGGAGCCCCCAAGAAGCGCCCACAGCAAATTTGGGGCTTCTAGTACTTGGGGAACCCTAACCCTAACCGTAACCCTAACCCTAACCCTAACCCTAACCCTAGCTTCAGCCTTATTTCAATGCAAGTCTATGGGGTGAAAGTTCAACTTTGTCCTAGAGACATGGGGCCACTTGCTCTTTCATCAGGAGCCCCCAAGAAGCGCCCACAGCAAATTTGGGGCTTCTAGTACTTGAGGAACCCTAACCCTAATCGTAACCCTAACCCTAACCCTAACCCTAGCTTCAGCCTTATTTCAATGCAAGTCTATGGGGTGAAATTTCAACTTTGTCCTAGAGACATGGGGCCACTTGCTCTTTCATCAGGAGCCCCCAAGAAGCGCCCACAGCAAATTTGGGGCTTCTAGTACTTGGGGAACCCTAACCCTAATCTTAACCCTAACCCTAACCCTAACCCTAACCCTAGCTTCAGCCTTATTTCAATGCAAGTCTATGGGGTGAAATTTCAACTTTGTCCTAGAGACATGGGGCCACTTGCTCTTTCATCAGGAGCCCCCAAGAAGCGCCCACAGCAAATTTGGGGCTTCTAGTACTTGGGGAACCCTAACCCTAACCTTAACCCTAACCCTAACCCTAACCCTAACCCTAGCTTCAGCCTTATTTCAATGCAAGTCTATGGGGTGAAATTTCAACTTTGTCCTAGAGACATGGGGCCACTTGCTCTTTCATCAGGAGCCCCCAAGAAGCGCCCACAGCAAATTTGGGGCTTCTAGTACTTGAGGAACCCTAACCCTAACTGTAACCCTAACCCTAACCCTAACCCTAGCTTCAGCCTTATTTCAATGCAAGTCTATGGGGTGAAATTTCAACTTTGTCCTAGAGACATGGGGCCACTTGCTCTTTCATCAGGAGCGCCCAAGAAGCGCCCACAGCAAATTTGGGGCTTCTAGTACTTGGGGAACCCTAACCCTAACCGTAACCCTAACCCTAACCCTAACCCTAACCCTAGCTTCAGCCTTATTTCAATGCAAGTCTATGGGGTGAAAGTTCAACTTTGTCCTAGAGACATGGGGCCACTTGCTCTTTCATCAGGAGCCCCCAAGAAGCGCCCACAGCAAATTTGGGGCTTCTAGTACTTGAGGAACCCTAACCCTAATCGTAACCCTAACCCTAACCCTAACCCTAGCTTCATCCTTATTTCAATGCAAGTCTATGGGGTGAAATTTCAACTTTGTCCTAGAGACATGGGGCCACTTGCTCTTTCATCAGGAGCCCCCAAGAAGCGCCCACAGCAAATTTGGGGCTTCTAGTACTTGGGGAACCCTAACCCTAACCTTAACCCTAACCCTAACCCTAACCCTAACCCTAGCTTCAGCCTTATTTCAATGCAAGTCTATGGGGTGAAATTTCAACTTTGTCCTAGAGACATGGGGCCACTTGCTCTTTCATCAGGAGCGCCCAAGAAGCGCCCACAGCAAATTTGGGGCTTCTAGTACTTGAGGAACCCTAACCCTAACCGTAACCCTAACCCTAACCCTAACCCTAGCTTCAGCCTTATTTCAATGCAAGTCTATGGGGTGAAATTTCAACTTTGTCCTAGAGACATGGGGCCACTTGCTCTTTCATCAGGAGCACCCAAGAAGCGCCCACAGCAAATTTGGGGCTTCTAGTACTTGAGGAACCCTAACCCTAATCATAACCCTAACCCTAACCCTAGCTTCAGCCTTATTTCAATGCAAGTCTATGGGGTGAAATTTCAACTTTGTCCTAGAGACATGGGGCCACTTGCTCTTTCATCAGGAGCCCCCAAGAAGCGCCCACAGCAAATTTGGGGCTTCTAGTACTTGAGGAACCCTAACCCTAATTGTAACCCTAACCCTAACCCTAACCCTAGCTTCAGCCTTATTTCAATGCAAGTCTATGGGGTGAAATTTCAACTTTGTCCTAGAGACATGGGGCCACTTGCTCTTTCATCAGGAGCGCCCAAGAAGCGCCCACAGCAAATTTGGGGCTTCTAGTACTTGAGGAACCCTAACCCTAACCGTAACCCTAACCCTAACCCTAACCCTAACCCTAACCCTAGCTTCAGCCTTATTTCAATGCAAGTCTATGGGGTGAAATTTCAACTTTGTCCTAGAGACATGGGGCCACTTGCTCTTTCATCAGGAGCGCCCAAGAAGCGCCCACAGCAAATTTGGGGCTTCTAGTACTTGAGGAACCCTAACCCTAACCGTAACCCTAACCCTAACCCTAACCCTAGCTTCAGCCTTATTTCAATGCAAGTCTATGGGGTGAAATTTCAACTTTGTCCTAGAGACATGGGGCCACTTCCTCTTTCATCAGGAGCCCCCAAGAAGCGCCCACAGCAAATTTGGGGCTTCTAGTACTTGAGGAACCCTAACCCTAACCGTAACCCTAACCCTAACCCTAACCCTAGCTTCAGCCTTATTTCAATGCAAGTCTATGGGGTGAAATTTCAACTTTGTCCTAGAGACATTGGGCCACTTGCTCTTTCATCAGGAGCCCCCAAGAAGCGCCCACAGCAAATTTGGGGCTTCTAGTACTTGGGGAACCGTAACCCTAACCCTAACCCTAACCCTAGCTTCAGCCTTATTTCAATGCAAGTGTATGGGGTGAAATTTCAACTTTGTCCTAGAGACATGGGGCCACTTGCTCTTTCATCAGGAGCCCCCAAGAAGCGCCCACAGCAAATTTGGGGCTTCTAGTACTTGAGGAACCCTAACCCTAACCGTAACCCTAACCCTAACCCTAACCCTAGCTTCAGCCTTATTTCAATGCAAGTCTATGGGGTGAAATTTCAACTTTGTCCTAGAGACATGGGGCCACTTGCTCTTTCATCAGGAGCCCCCAAGAAGCGCCCACAGCAAATTTGGGGCTTCTAGTACTTGGGGAACCCTAACCCTAACCTTAACCCTAACCCTAACCCTAACCCTAACCCTAGCTTCAGCCTTATTTCAATGCAAGTCTATGGGGTGAAATTTCAACTTTGTCCTAGAGACATGGGGCCACTTGCTCTTTCATCAGGAGCCCCCAAGAAGCGCCCACAGCAAATTTGGGGCTTCTAGTACTTGGGGAACCCTAACCCTAACCGTAACCCTAACCCTAACCCTAACCCTAGCTTCAGCCTTATTTCAATGCAAGTCTATGGGGTGAAATTTCAACTTTGTCCTAGAGACATGGGGCCACTTGCTCTTTCATCAGGAGCCCCCAAGAAGCGCCCACAGCAAATTTGGGGCTTCTAGTACTTGGGGAACCCTAACCCTAACCGTAACCCTAACCCTAACCCTAACCCTAGCTTCAGCCTTATTTCAATGCAAGTCTATGGGGTGAAATTTCAACTTTGTCCTAGAGACATGGGGCCACTTGCTCTTTCATCAGGAGCCCCCAAGAAGCGCCCACAGCAAATTTGGGGCTTCTAGTACTTGAGGAACCCTAACCCTAATCGTAACCCTAACCCTAACCCTAACCCTAGCTTCAGCCTTATTTCAATGCAAGTCTATGGGGTGAAATTTCAACTTTGTCCTAGAGACATGGGGCCACTTGCTCTTTCATCAGGAGCCCCCAAGAAGCGCCCACAGCAAATTTGGGGCTTCTAGTACTTGGGGAACCCTAACCCTAATCTTAACCCTAACCCTAACCCTAACCCTAACCCTAGCTTCAGCCTTATTTCAATGCAAGTCTATGGGGTGAAATTTCAACTTTGTCCTAGAGACATGGGGCCACTTGCTCTTTCATCAGGAGCCCCCAAGAAGCGCCCACAGCAAATTTGGGGCTTCTAGTACTTGGGGAACCCTAACCCTAATCTTAACCCTAACCCTAACCCTAACCCTAACCCTAGATTCAGCCTTATGTCAATGCAAGTCTATGGGGTGAAATTTCAACTTTGTCCTAGAGACATGGGGCCACTTGCTCTTTCATCAGGAGCCCCCAAGAAGCGCCCACAGCAAATTTGGGGCTTCTAGTACTTGAGGAACCCTAACCCTAATCGTAACCCTAACCCTAACCCTAACCCTAGCTTCAGCCTTATTTCAATGCAAGTCTATGGGGTGAAATTTCAACTTTGTCCTAGAGACATGGGGCCACTTGCTCTTTCATCAGGAGCCCCCAAGAAGCGCCCACAGCAAATTTGGGGCTTCTAGTACTTGGGGAACCCTAACCCTAACCTTAACCCTAACCCTAACCCTAACCCTAACCCTAGCTTCAGCCTTATTTCAATGCAAGTCTATGGGGTGAAATTTCAACTTTGTCCTAGAGACATGGGGCCACTTGCTCTTTCATCAGGAGCCCCCAAGAAGCGCCCACAGCAAATTTGGGGCTTCTAGTACTTGAGGAACCCTAACCCTAACCGTAACCCTAACCCTAACCCTAACCCTAGCTTCAGCCTTATTTCAATGCAAGTCTATGGGGTGAAATTTCAACTTTGTCCTAGAGACATGGGGCCACTTGCTCTTTCATCAGGAGCGCCCAAGAAGCGCCCACAGCAAATTTGGGGCTTCTAGTACTTGAGGAACCCTAACCCTAACTGTAACCCTAACCCTAACCCTAACCCTAGCTTCAGCCTTATTTCAATGCAAGTCTATGGGGTGAAATTTCAACTTTGTCCTAGAGACATGGGGCCACTTGCTCTTTCATCAGGAGCCCCCAAGAAGCGCCCACAGCAAATTTGGGGCTTCTAGTACTTGAGGAACCCTAACCCTAACCGTAACCCTAACCCTAACCCTAACCCTAGCTTCAGCCTTATTTCAATGCAAGTCTATGGGGTGAAATTTCAACTTTGTCCTAGAGACATGGGGCCACTTGCTCTTTCATCAGGAGCGCCCAAGAAGCGCCCACAGCAAATTTGGGGCTTCTAGTACTTGAGGAACCCTAACCCTAACTGTAACCCTAACCCTAACCCTAACCCTAGCTTCAGCCTTATTTCAATGCAAGTCTATGGGGTGAAATTTCAACTTTGTCCTAGAGACATGGGGCCACTTGCTCTTTCATCAGGAGCCCCCAAGAAGCGCCCACAGCAAATTTGGGGCTTCTAGTACTTGGGGAACCCTAACCCTAACCGTAACCCTAACCCTAACCCTAACCCTAGCTTCAGCCTTATTTCAATGCAAGTCTATGGGGTGAAATTTCAACTTTGTCCTAGAGACATGGGGCCACTTGCTCTTTCATCAGGAGCGCCCAAGAAGCGCCCACAGCAAATTTGGGGCTTCTAGTACTTGGGGAACCCTAACCCTAACCGTAACCCTAACCCTAACCCTAACCCTAACCCTAGCTTCAGCCTTATTTCAATGCAAGTCTATGGGGTGAAAGTTCAACTTTGTCCTAGAGACATGGGGCCACTTGCTCTTTCATCAGGAGCCCCCAAGAAGCGCCCACAGCAAATTTGGGGCTTCTAGTACTTGAGGAACCCTAACCCTAATCGTAACCCTAACCCTAACCCTAACCCTAGCTTCATCCTTATTTCAATGCAAGTCTATGGGGTGAAATTTCAACTTTGTCCTAGAGACATGGGGCCACTTGCTCTTTCATCAGGAGCCCCCAAGAAGCGCCCACAGCAAATTTGGGGCTTCTAGTACTTGGGGAACCCTAACCCTAACCTTAACCCTAACCCTAACCCTAACCCTAACCCTAGCTTCAGCCTTATTTCAATGCAAGTCTATGGGGTGAAATTTCAACTTTGTCCTAGAGACATGGGGCCACTTGCTCTTTCATCAGGAGCGCCCAAGAAGCGCCCACAGCAAATTTGGGGCTTCTAGTACTTGAGGAACCCTAACCCTAACCGTAACCCTAACCCTAACCCTAACCCTAGCTTCAGCCTTATTTCAATGCAAGTCTATGGGGTGAAATTTCAACTTTGTCCTAGAGACATGGGGCCACTTGCTCTTTCATCAGGAGCACCCAAGAAGCGCCCACAGCAAATTTGGGGCTTCTAGTACTTGAGGAACCCTAACCCTAATCATAACCCTAACCCTAACCCTAGCTTCAGCCTTATTTCAATGCAAGTCTATGGGGTGAAATTTCAACTTTGTCCTAGAGACATGGGGCCACTTGCTCTTTCATCAGGAGCCCCCAAGAAGCGCCCACAGCAAATTTGGGGCTTCTAGTACTTGAGGAACCCTAACCCTAATTGTAACCCTAACCCTAACCCTAACCCTAGCTTCAGCCTTATTTCAATGCAAGTCTATGGGGTGAAATTTCAACTTTGTCCTAGAGACATGGGGCCACTTGCTCTTTCATCAGGAGCGCCCAAGAAGCGCCCACAGCAAATTTGGGGCTTCTAGTACTTGAGGAACCCTAACCCTAACCGTAACCCTAACCCTAACCCTAACCCTAACCCTAGCTTCAGCCTTATTTCAATGCAAGTCTATGGGGTGAAATTTCAACTTTGTCCTAGAGACATGGGGCCACTTGCTCTTTCATCAGGAGCGCCCAAGAAGCGCCCACAGCAAATTTGGGGCTTCTAGTACTTGGGGAACCCTAACCCTAATCTTAACCCTAACCCTAACCCTAACCCTAACCCTAGATTCAGCCTTATGTCAATGCAAGTCTATGGGGTGAAATTTCAACTTTGTCCTAGAGACATGGGGCCACTTGCTCTTTCATCAGGAGCCCCCAAGAAGCGCCCACAGCAAATTTGGGGCTTCTAGTACTTGAGGAACCCTAACCCTAATCGTAACCCTAACCCTAACCCTAACCCTAGCTTCAGCCTTATTTCAATGCAAGTCTATGGGGTGAAATTTCAACTTTGTCCTAGAGACATGGGGCCACTTGCTCTTTCATCAGGAGCCCCCAAGAAGCGCCCACAGCAAATTTGGGGCTTCTAGTACTTGGGGAACCCTAACCCTAACCTTAACCCTAACCCTAACCCTAACCCTAACCCTAGCTTCAGCCTTATTTCAATGCAAGTCTATGGGGTGAAAGTTCAACTTTGTCCTAGAGACATGGGGCCACTTGCTCTTTCATCAGGAGCCCCCAAGAAGCGCCCACAGCAAATTTGGGGCTTCTAGTACTTGAGGAACCCTAACCCTAACCGTAACCCTAACCCTAACCCTAACCCTAGCTTCAGCCTTATTTCAATGCAAGTCTATGGGGTGAAATTTCAACTTTGTCCTAGAGACATGGGGCCACTTGCTCTTTCATCAGGAGCGCCCAAGAAGCGCCCACAGGAAATTTGGGGCTTCTAGTACTTGAGGAACCCTAACCCTAACTGTAACCCTAACCCTAACCCTAACCCTAGCTTCAGCCTTATTTCAATGCAAGTCTATGGGGTGAAATTTCAACTTTGTCCTAGAGACATGGGGCCACTTGCTCTTTCATCAGGAGCCCCCAAGAAGCGCCCACAGCAAATTTGGGGCTTCTAGTACTTGAGGAACCCTAACCCTAACCCTAACCCTAACCCTAACCCTAACCCTAGCTTCAGCCTTATTTCAATGCAAGTCTATGGGGTGAAATTTCAACTTTGTCCTAGAGACATGGGGCCACTTGCTCTTTCATCAGGAGCGCCCAAGAAGCGCCCACAGCAAATTTGGGGCTTCTAGTACTTGAGGAACCCTAACCCTAACTGTAACCCTAACCCTAACCCTAACCCTAGCTTCAGCCTTATTTCAATGCAAGTCTATGGGGTGAAATTTCAACTTTGTCCTAGAGACATGGGGCCACTTGCTCTTTCATCAGGAGCCCCCAAGAAGCGCCCACAGCAAATTTGGGGCATCTAGTACTTGGGGAACCCTAACCCTAACCGTAACCCTAACCCTAACCCTAACCCTAGCTTCAGCCTTATTTCAATGCAAGTCTATGGGGTGAAATTTCAACTTTGTCCTAGAGACATGGGGCCACTTGCTCTTTCATCAGGAGCGCCCAAGAAGCGCCCACAGCAAATTTGGGGCTTCTAGTACTTGGGGAACCCTAACCCTAACCGTAACCCTAACCCTAACCCTAACCCTAACCCTAGCTTCAGCCTTATTTCAATGCAAGTCTATGGGGTGAAAGTTCAACTTTGTCCTAGAGACATGGGGCCACTTGCTCTTTCATCAGGAGCCCCCAAGAAGCGCCCACAGCAAATTTGGGGCTTCTAGTACTTGAGGAACCCTAACCCTAATCGTAACCCTAACCCTAACCCTAACCCTAGCTTCATCCTTATTTCAATGCAAGTCTATGGGGTGAAATTTCAACTTTGTCCTAGAGACATGGGGCCACTTGCTCTTTCATCAGGAGCCCCCAAGAAGCGCCCACAGCAAATTTGGGGCTTCTAGTACTTGGGGAACCCTAACCCTAACCTTAACCCTAACCCTAACCCTAACCCTAACCCTAGCTTCAGCCTTATTTCAATGCAAGTCTATGGGGTGAAATTTCAACTTTGTCCTAGAGACATGGGGCCACTTGCTCTTTCATCAGGAGCGCCCAAGAAGCGCCCACAGCAAATTTGGGGCTTCTAGTACTTGAGGAACCCTAACCCTAACCGTAACCCTAACCCTAACCCTAACCCTAGCTTCAGCCTTATTTCAATGCAAGTCTATGGGGTGAAATTTCAACTTTGTCCTAGAGACATGGGGCCACTTGCTCTTTCATCAGGAGCACCCAAGAAGCGCCCACAGCAAATTTGGGGCTTCTAGTACTTGAGGAACCCTAACCCTAATCATAACCCTAACCCTAACCCTAGCTTCAGCCTTATTTCAATGCAAGTCTATGGGGTGAAATTTCAACTTTGTCCTAGAGACATGGGGCCACTTGCTCTTTCATCAGGAGCCCCCAAGAAGCGCCCACAGCAAATTTGGGGCTTCTAGTACTTGAGGAACCCTAACCCTAATTGTAACCCTAACCCTAACCCTAACCCTAGCTTCAGCCTTATTTCAATGCAAGTCTATGGGGTGAAATTTCAACTTTGTCCTAGAGACATGGGGCCACTTGCTCTTTCATCAGGAGCGCCCAAGAAGCGCCCACAGCAAATTTGGGGCTTCTAGTACTTGAGGAACCCTAACCCTAACCGTAACCCTAACCGTAACCCTAACCCTAACCCTAACCCTAGCTTCAGCCTTATTTCAATGCAAGTCTATGGGGTGAAATTTCAACTTTGTCCTAGAGACATGGGGCCACTTGCTCTTTCATCAGGAGCGCCCAAGAAGCGCCCACAGCAAATTTGGGGCTTCTAGTACTTGAGGAACCCTAACCCTAACCGTAACCCTAACCCTAACCCTAACCCTAGCTTCAGCCTTATTTCAATGCAAGTCTATGGGGTGAAATTTCAACTTTGTCCTAGAGACATGGGGCCACTTGCTCTTTCATCAGGAGCCCCCAAGAAGCGCCCACAGCAAATTTGGGGCTTCTAGTACTTGAGGAACCCTAACCCTAACCGTAACCCTAACCCTAACCCTAACCCTAGCTTCAGCCTTATTTCAATGCAAGTCTATGGGGTGAAATTTCAACTTTGTCCTAGAGACATGGGGCCACTTGCTCTTTCATCAGGAGCCCCCAAGAAGCGCCCACAGCAAATTTGGGGCTTCTAGTACTTGGGGAACCCTAACCCTAACCGTAACCCTAACCCTAACCCTAACCCTAGCTTCAGCCTTATTTCAATGCAAGTCTATGGGGTGAAATTTCAACTTTGTCCTAGAGACATGGGGCCACTTGCTCTTTCATCAGGAGCCCCCAAGAAGCGCCCACAGCAAATTTGGGGCTTCTAGTACTTGAGGAACCCTAACCCTAACCGTAACCCTAACCCTAACCCTAACCCTAGCTTCAGCCTTATTTCAATGCAAGTCTATGGGGTGAAATTTCAACTTTGTCCTAGAGACATGGGGCCACTTGCTCTTTCATCAGGAGCGCCCAAGAAGCGCCCACAGCAAATTTGGGGCTTCTAGTACTTGAGGAACCCTAACCCTAACCGTAACCCTAACCCTAACCCTAACCCTAACCCTAGCTTCAGCCTTATTTCAATGCAAGTCTATGGGGTGAAATTTCAACTTTGTCCTAGAGACATGGGGCCACTTCCTCTTTCATCAGGAGTCCCCAAGAAGCGCCCACAGCAAATTTGGGGCTTCTAGTACTTGAGGAACCCTAACCCTAACCGTAACCCTAACCCTAACCCTAACCCTAGCTTCAGCCTTATTTCAATGCAAGTCTATGGGGTGAAATTTCAACTTTGTCCTAGAGACATGGGGCCACTTGCTCTTTCATCAGGAGCCCCCAAGAAGCGCCCACAGCAAATTTGGGGCTTCTAGTACTTGAGGAACCCTAACCCTAACCGTAACCCTAACCCTAACCCTAACCCTAGCTTCAGCCTTATTTCAATGCAAGTCTATGGGGTGAAATTTCAACTTTGTCCTAGAGACATGGGGCCACTTGCTCTTTCATCAGGAGCCCCCAAGAAGCGCCCACAGCAAATTTGGGGCTTCTAGTACTTGGGGAACCCTAACCCTAACCGTAACCCTAACCCTAACCCTAACCCTAGCTTCAGCCTTATTTCAATGCAAGTCTATGGGGTGAAATTTCAACTTTGTCCTAGAGACATGGGGCCACTTGCTCTTTCATCAGGAGCCCCCAAGAAGCGCCCACAGCAAATTTGGGGCTTCTAGTACTTGAGGAACCCTAACCCTAACCGTAACCCTAACCCTAACCCTAACCCTAGCTTCAGCCTTATTTCAATGCAAGTCTATGGGGTGAAATTTCAACTTTGTCCTAGAGACATGGGGCCACTTGCTCTTTCATCAGGAGCACCCAAGAAGCGCCCACAGCAAATTTGGGGCTTCTAGTACTTGGGGAACCCTAGCCCTAACCGTAACCCTAACCCTAACCCTAACTCTAGCTTCAGCCTTATTTCAATGCAAGTCTATGGGGTGAAAGTTCAACTTTGTCCTAGAGACATGGGGCCACTTGCTCTTTCATCAGGAGCCCCCAAGAAGCGCCCACAGCAAATTTGGGGCTTCTAGTACTTGAGGAACCCTAACCCTAATCGTAACCCTAACCCTAACCCTAACCCTAGCTTCAGCCTTATTTCAATGCAAGTCTATGGGGTGAAATTTCAACTTTGTCCTAGAGACATGGGGCCACTTGCTCTTTCATCAGGAGCCCCCAAGAAGCGCCCACAGCAAATTTGGGGCTTCTAGTACTTGGGGAACCGTAACCCTAACCCTAACCCTAACCCTAGCTTCAGCCTTATTTCAATGCAAGTGTATGGGGTGAAATTTCAACTTTGTCCTAGAGACATGGGGCCACTTGCTCTTTCATCAGGAGCCCCCAAGAAGCGCCCACAGCAAATTTGGGGCTTCTAGTACTTGAGGAACCCTAACCCTAACCGTAACCCTAACCCTAACCCTAACCCTAGCTTCAGCCTTATTTCAATGCAAGTCTATGGGGTGAAATTTCAACTTTGTCCTAGAGACATGGGGCCACTTGCTCTTTCATCAGGAGCCCCCAAGAAGCGCCCACAGCAAATTTGGGGCTTCTAGTACTTGAGGAACCCTAACCCTAACCGTAACCCTAACCCTAACCCTAACCCTAGCTTCAGCCTTATTTCAATGCAAGTCTATGGGGTGAAATTTCAACTTTGTCCTAGAGACATGGGGCCACTTGCTCTTTCATCAGGAGCGCCCAAGAAGCGCCCACAGCAAATTTGGGGCTTCTAGTACTTGAGGAACCCTAACCCTAACCGTAACCCTAACCCTAACCCTAACCCTAGCTTCAGCCTTATTTCAATGCAAGTCTATGGGGTGAAATTTCAACTTTGTCCTAGAGACATGGGGCCACTTGCTCTTTCATCAGGAGCGCCCAAGAAGCGCCCACAGCAAATTTGGGGCTTCTAGTACTTGAGGAACCCTAACCCTAACTGTAACCCTAACCCTAACCCTAACCCTAGCTTCAGCCTTATTTCAATGCAAGTCTATGGGGTGAAATTTCAACTTTGTCCTAGAGACATGGGGCCACTTGCTCTTTCATCAGGAGCCCCCAAGAAGCGCCCACAGCAAATTTGGGGCTTCTAGTACTTGGGGAACCCTAACCCTAACCGTAACCCTAACCCTAACCCTAACCCTAGCTTCAGACTTATTTCAATGCAAGTCTATGGGGTGAAATTTCAACTTTGTCCTAGAGACATGGGGCCACTTGCTCTTTCATCAGGAGCGCCCAAGAAGCGCCCACAGCAAATTTGGGGCTTCTAGTACTTGAGGAACCCTAACCCTAACTGTAACCCTAACCCTAACCCTAACGCTAGCTTCAGCCTTATTTCAATGCAAGTCTATGGGGTGAAATTTCAACTTTGTCCTAGAGACATGGGGCCACTTGCTCTTTCATCAGGAGCCCCCAAGAAGCGCCCACAGCAAATTTGGGGCTTCTAGTACTTGGGGAACCCTAACCCTAACCGTAACCCTAACCCTAACCCTAACCCTAGCTTCAGCCTTATTTCAATGCAAGTCTATGGGTTGAAATTTCAACTTTGTCCTAGAGACATGGGGCCACTTGCTCTTTCATCAGGAGCGCCCAAGAAGCGCCCACAGCAAATTTGGGGCTTCTAGTACTTGAGGAACCCTAACCCTAACCGTAACCCTAACCCTAACCCTAACCCTAGCTTCAGCCTTATTTCAATGCAAGTCTATGGGGTGAAATTTCAACTTTGTCCTAGAGACATGGGGCCACTTGCTCTTTCATCAGGAGCGCCCAAGAAGCGCCCACAGCAAATTTGGGGCTTCTAGTACTTGAGGAACCCTAACCCTAACCGTAACCCTAACCCTAACCCTAACCCTAGCTTCAGCCTTATTTCAATGCAAGTCTATGGGGTGAAATTTCAACTTTGTCCTAGAGACATGGGGCCACTTGCTCTTTCATCAGGAGCCCCCAAGAAGCGCCCACAGCAAATTTGGGGCTTCTAGTACTTGGGGAACCCTAACCCTAACCGTAACCCTAACCCTAACCCTAACCCTAACCCTAGCTTCAGCCTTATTTCAATGCAAGTCTATGGGGTGAAAGTTCAACTTTGTCCTAGAGACATGGGGCCACTTGCTCTTTCATCAGGAGCCCCCAAGAAGCGCCCACAGCAAATTTGGGGCTTCTAGTACTTGAGGAACCCTAACCCTAATCGTAACCCTAACCCTAACCCTAACCCTAGCTTCAGCCTTATTTCAATGCAAGTCTATGGGGTGAAATTTCAACTTTGTCCTAGAGACATGGGGCCACTTGCTCTTTCATCAGGAGCCCCCAAGAAGCGCCCACAGCAAATTTGGGGCTTCTAGTACTTGAGGAACCCTAACCCTAACCGTAACCCTAACCCTAACCCTAACCCTAGCTTCAGCCTTATTTCAATGCAAGTCTATGGGGTGAAATTTCAACTTTGTCCTAGAGACATGGGGCCACTTGCTCTTTCATCAGGAGCGCCCAAGAAGCGCCCACAGGAAATTTGGGGCTTCTAGTACTTGAGGAACCCTAACCCTAACTGTAACCCTAACCCTAACCCTAACCCTAGCTTCAGCCTTATTTCAATGCAAGTCTATGGGGTGAAATTTCAACTTTGTCCTAGAGACATGGGGCCACTTGCTCTTTCATCAGGAGCCCCCAAGAAGCGCCCACAGCAAATTTGGGGCTTCTAGTACTTGAGGAACCCTAACCCTAACTGTAACCCTAACCCTAACCCTAACCCTAGCTTCAGCCTTATTTCAATGCAAGTCTATGGGGTGAAATTTCAACTTTGTCCTAGAGACATGGGGCCACTTGCTCTTTCATCAGGAGCGCCCAAGAAGCGCCCACAGCAAATTTGGGGCTTCTAGTACTTGGGGAACCCTAACCCTAACCGTAACCCTAACCCTAACCCTAACCCTAACCCTAGCTTCAGCCTTATTTCAATGCAAGTCTATGGGGTGAAAGTTCAACTTTGTCCTAGAGACATGGGGCCACTTGCTCTTTCATCAGGAGCCCCCAAGAAGCGCCCACAGCAAATTTGGGGCTTCTAGTACTTGAGGAACCCTAACCCTAATCGTAACCCTAACCCTAACCCTAACCCTAGCTTCATCCTTATTTCAATGCAAGTCTATGGGGTGAAATTTCAACTTTGTCCTAGAGACATGGGGCCACTTGCTCTTTCATCAGGAGCCCCCAAGAAGCGCCCACAGCAAATTTGGGGCTTCTAGTACTTGGGGAACCCTAACCCTAACCTTAACCCTAACCCTAACCCTAACCCTAACCCTAGCTTCAGCCTTATTTCAATGCAAGTCTATGGGGTGAAATTTCAACTTTGTCCTAGAGACATGGGGCCACTTGCTCTTTCATCAGGAGCGCCCAAGAAGCGCCCACAGCAAATTTGGGGCTTCTAGTACTTGAGGAACCCTAACCCTAACCGTAACCCTAACCCTAACCCTAACCCTAGCTTCAGCCTTATTTCAATGCAAGTCTATGGGGTGAAATTTCAACTTTGTCCTAGAGACATGGGGCCACTTGCTCTTTCATCAGGAGCACCCAAGAAGCGCCCACAGCAAATTTGGGGCTTCTAGTACTTGAGGAACCCTAACCCTAATCATAACCCTAACCCTAACCCTAGCTTCAGCCTTATTTCAATGCAAGTCTATGGGGTGAAATTTCAACTTTGTCCTAGAGACATGGGGCCACTTGCTCTTTCATCAGGAGCCCCCAAGAAGCGCCCACAGCAAATTTGGGGCTTCTAGTACTTGAGGAACCCTAACCCTAATTGTAACCCTAACCCTAACCCTAGCTTCAGCCTTATTTCAATGCAAGTCTATGGGGTGAAATTTCAACTTTGTCCTAGAGACATGGGGCCACTTGCTCTTTCATCAGGAGCGCCCAAGAAGCGCCCACAGCAAATTTGGGGCTTCTAGTACTTGAGGAACCCTAACCCTAACCGTAACCCTAACCCTAACCCTAACCCTAGCTTCAGCCTTATTTCAATGCAAGTCTATGGGGTGAAATTTCAACTTTGTCCTAGAGACATGGGGCCACTTGCTCTTTCATCAGGAGCCCCCAAGAAGCGCCCACAGCAAATTTGGGGCTTCTAGTACTTGGGGAACCCTAACCCTAACCGTAACCCTAACCCTAACCCTAACCCTAGCTTCAGACTTATTTCAATGCAAGTCTATGGGGTGAAATTTCAACTTTGTCCTAGAGACATGGGGCCACTTGCTCTTTCATCAGGAGCGCCCAAGAAGCGCCCACAGCAAATTTGGGGCTTCTAGTACTTGAGGAACCCTAACCCTAACTGTAACCCTAACCCTAACCCTAACCCTAGCTTCAGCCTTATTTCAATGCAAGTCTATGGGGTGAAATTTCAACTTTGTCCTAGAGACATGGGGCCACTTGCTCTTTCATCAGGAGCGCCCAAGAAGCGCCCACAGCAAATTTGGGGCTTCTAGTACTTGAGGAACCCTAACCCTAACCGTAACCCTAACCCTAACCCTAACCCTAGCTTCAGCCTTATTTCAATGCAAGTCTATGGGGTGAAATTTCAACTTTGTCCTAGAGACATGGGGCCACTTGCTCTTTCATCAGGAGCCCCCAAGAAGCGCCCACAGCAAATTTGGGGCTTCTAGTACTTGGGGAACCCTAACCCTAACCGTAACCCTAACCCTAACCCTAACCCTAGCTTCAGCCTTATTTCAATGCAAGTCTATGGGGTGAAATTTCAACTTTGTCCTAGAGACATGGGGCCACTTGCTCTTTCATCAGGAGCCCCCAAGAAGCGCCCACAGCAAATTTGGGGCTTCTAGTACTTGAGGAACCCTAACCCTAATCGTAACCCTAACCCTAACCCTAACCCTAGCTTCAGCCTTATTTCAATGCAAGTCTATGGGGTGAAATTTCAACTTTGTCCTAGAGACATGGGGCCACTTGCTCTTTCATCAGGAGCCCCCAAGAAGCGCCCACAGCAAATTTGGGGCTTCTAGTACTTGGGGAACCCTAACCCTAATCTTAACCCTAACCCTAACCCTAACCCTAACCCTAGCTTCAGCCTTATTTCAATGCAAGTCTATGGGGTGAAATTTCAACTTTGTCCTAGAGACATGGGGCCACTTGCTCTTTCATCAGGAGCCCCCAAGAAGCGCCCACAGCAAATTTGGGGCTTCTAGTACTTGGGGAACCCTAACCCTAATCTTAACCCTAACCCTAACCCTAGATTCAGCCTTATGTCAATGCAAGTCTATGGGGTGAAATTTCAACTTTGTCCTAGAGACATGGGGCCACTTGCTCTTTCATCAGGAGCCCCCAAGAAGCGCCCACAGCAAATTTGGGGCTTCTAGTACTTGAGGAACCCTAACCCTAATCGTAACCCTAACCCTAACCCTAACCCTAGCTTCAGCCTTATTTCAATGCAAGTCTATGGGGTGAAATTTCAACTTTGTCCTAGAGACATGGGGCCACTTGCTCTTTCATCAGGAGCCCCCAAGAAGCGCCCACAGCAAATTTGGGGCTTCTAGTACTTGGGGAACCCTAACCCTAACCTTAACCCTAACCCTAACCCTAACCCTAACCCTAGCTTCAGCCTTATTTCAATGCAAGTCTATGGGGTGAAATTTCAACTTTGTCCTAGAGACATGGGGCCACTTGCTCTTTCATCAGGAGCCCCCAAGAAGCGCCCACAGCAAATTTGGGGCTTCTAGTACTTGAGGAACCCTAACCCTAACCGTAACCCTAACCCTAACCCTAACCCTAGCTTCAGCCTTATTTCAATGCAAGTCTATGGGGTGAAATTTCAACTTTGTCCTAGAGACATGGGGCCACTTGCTCTTTCATCAGGAGCGCCCAAGAAGCGCCCACAGCAAATTTGGGGCTTCTAGTACTTGAGGAACCCTAACCCTAACTGTAACCCTAACCCTAACCCTAACCCTAGCTTCAGCCTTATTTCAATGCAAGTCTATGGGGTGAAATTTCAACTTTGTCCTAGAGACATGGGGCCACTTGCTCTTTCATCAGGAGCCCCCAAGAAGCGCCCACAGCAAATTTGGGGCTTCTAGTACTTGAGGAACCCTAACCCTAACCGTAACCCTAACCCTAACCCTAACCCTAGCTTCAGCCTTATTTCAATGCAAGTCTATGGGGTGAAATTTCAACTTTGTCCTAGAGACATGGGGCCACTTGCTCTTTCATCAGGAGCGCCCAAGAAGCGCCCACAGCAAATTTGGGGCTTCTAGTACTTGAGGAACCCTAACCCTAACTGTAACCCTAACCCTAACCCTAACCCTAGCTTCAGCCTTATTTCAATGCAAGTCTATGGGGTGAAATTTCAACTTTGTCCTAGAGACATGGGGCCACTTGCTCTTTCATCAGGAGCCCCCAAGAAGCGCCCACAGCAAATTTGGGGCTTCTAGTACTTGGGGAACCCTAACCCTAACCGTAACCCTAACCCTAACCCTAACCCTAGCTTCAGCCTTATTTCAATGCAAGTCTATGGGGTGAAATTTCAACTTTGTCCTAGAGACATGGGGCCACTTGCTCTTTCATCAGGAGCGCCCAAGAAGCGCCCACAGCAAATTTGGGGCTTCTAGTACTTGGGGAACCCTAACCCTAACCGTAACCCTAACCCTAACCCTAACCCTAACCCTAGCTTCAGCCTTATTTCAATGCAAGTCTATGGGGTGAAAGTTCAACTTTGTCCTAGAGACATGGGGCCACTTGCTCTTTCATCAGGAGCCCCCAAGAAGCGCCCACAGCAAATTTGGGGCTTCTAGTACTTGAGGAACCCTAACCCTAATCGTAACCCTAACCCTAACCCTAACCCTAGCTTCATCCTTATTTCAATGCAAGTCTATGGGGTGAAATTTCAACTTTGTCCTAGAGACATGGGGCCACTTGCTCTTTCATCAGGAGCCCCCAAGAAGCGCCCACAGCAAATTTGGGGCTTCTAGTACTTGGGGAACCCTAACCCTAACCTTAACCCTAACCCTAACCCTAACCCTAACCCTAGCTTCAGCCTTATTTCAATGCAAGTCTATGGGGTGAAATTTCAACTTTGTCCTAGAGACATGGGGCCACTTGCTCTTTCATCAGGAGCGCCCAAGAAGCGCCCACAGCAAATTTGGGGCTTCTAGTACTTGAGGAACCCTAACCCTAACCGTAACCCTAACCCTAACCCTAACCCTAGCTTCAGCCTTATTTCAATGCAAGTCTATGGGGTGAAATTTCAACTTTGTCCTAGAGACATGGGGCCACTTGCTCTTTCATCAGGAGCACCCAAGAAGCGCCCACAGCAAATTTGGGGCTTCTAGTACTTGAGGAACCCTAACCCTAATCATAACCCTAACCCTAACCCTAGCTTCAGCCTTATTTCAATGCAAGTCTATGGGGTGAAATTTCAACTTTGTCCTAGAGACATGGGGCCACTTGCTCTTTCATCAGGAGCCCCCAAGAAGCGCCCACAGCAAATTTGGGGCTTCTAGTACTTGAGGAACCCTAACCCTAACCGTAACCCTAACCCTAACCCTAACCCTAACCCTAACCCTAGCTTCAGCCTTATTTCAATGCAAGTCTATGGGGTGAAATTTCAACTTTGTCCTAGAGACATGGGGCCACTTGCTCTTTCATCAGGAGCGCCCAAGAAGCGCCCACAGCAAATTTGGGGCTTCTAGTACTTGGGGAACCCTAACCCTAATCTTAACCCTAACCCTAACCCTAACCCTAACCCTAGATTCAGCCTTATGTCAATGCAAGTCTATGGGGTGAAATTTCAACTTTGTCCTAGAGACATGGGGCCACTTGCTCTTTCATCAGGAGCCCCCAAGAAGCGCCCACAGCAAATTTGGGGCTTCTAGTACTTGAGGAACCCTAACCCTAATCGTAACCCTAACCCTAACCCTAACCCTAGCTTCAGCCTTATTTCAATGCAAGTCTATGGGGTGAAATTTCAACTTTGTCCTAGAGACATGGGGCCACTTGCTCTTTCATCAGGAGCCCCCAAGAAGCGCCCACAGCAAATTTGGGGCTTCTAGTACTTGGGGAACCCTAACCCTAACCTTAACCCTAACCCTAACCCTAACCCTAACCCTAGCTTCAGCCTTATTTCAATGCAAGTCTATGGGGTGAAAGTTCAACTTTGTCCTAGAGACATGGGGCCACTTGCTCTTTCATCAGGAGCCCCCAAGAAGCGCCCACAGCAAATTTGGGGCTTCTAGTACTTGAGGAACCCTAACCCTAACCGTAACCCTAACCCTAACCCTAACCCTAGCTTCAGCCTTATTTCAATGCAAGTCTATGGGGTGAAATTTCAACTTTGTCCTAGAGACATGGGGCCACTTGCTCTTTCATCAGGAGCGCCCAAGAAGCGCCCACAGGAAATTTGGGGCTTCTAGTACTTGAGGAACCCTAACCCTAACTGTAACCCTAACCCTAACCCTAACCCTAGCTTCAGCCTTATTTCAATGCAAGTCTATGGGGTGAAATTTCAACTTTGTCCTAGAGACATGGGGCCACTTGCTCTTTCATCAGGAGCCCCCAAGAAGCGCCCACAGCAAATTTGGGGCTTCTAGTACTTGAGGAACCCTAACCCTAACCCTAACCCTAACCCTAACCCTAGCTTCAGCCTTATTTCAATGCAAGTCTATGGGGTGAAATTTCAACTTTGTCCTAGAGACATGGGGCCACTTGCTCTTTCATCAGGAGCGCCCAAGAAGCGCCCACAGCAAATTTGGGGCTTCTAGTACTTGAGGAACCCTAACCCTAACTGTAACCCTAACCCTAACCCTAACCCTAGCTTCAGCCTTATTTCAATGCAAGTCTATGGGGTGAAATTTCAACTTTGTCCTAGAGACATGGGGCCACTTGCTCTTTCATCAGGAGCCCCCAAGAAGCGCCCACAGCAAATTTGGGGCATCTAGTACTTGGGGAACCCTAACCCTAACCGTAACCCTAACCCTAACCCTAACCCTAGCTTCAGCCTTATTTCAATGCAAGTCTATGGGGTGAAATTTCAACTTTGTCCTAGAGACATGGGGCCACTTGCTCTTTCATCAGGAGCGCCCAAGAAGCGCCCACAGCAAATTTGGGGCTTCTAGTACTTGGGGAACCCTAACCCTAACCGTAACCCTAACCCTAACCCTAACCCTAACCCTAGCTTCAGCCTTATTTCAATGCAAGTCTATGGGGTGAAAGTTCAACTTTGTCCTAGAGACATGGGGCCACTTGCTCTTTCATCAGGAGCCCCCAAGAAGCGCCCACAGCAAATTTGGGGCTTCTAGTACTTGAGGAACCCTAACCCTAATCGTAACCCTAACCCTAACCCTAACCCTAGCTTCATCCTTATTTCAATGCAAGTCTATGGGGTGAAATTTCAACTTTGTCCTAGAGACATGGGGCCACTTGCTCTTTCATCAGGAGCCCCCAAGAAGCGCCCACAGCAAATTTGGGGCTTCTAGTACTTGGGGAACCCTAACCCTAACCTTAACCCTAACCCTAACCCTAACCCTAGCTTCAGCCTTATTTCAATGCAAGTCTATGGGGTGAAATTTCAACTTTGTCCTAGAGACATGGGGCCACTTGCTCTTTCATCAGGAGCGCCCAAGAAGCGCCCACAGCAAATTTGGGGCTTCTAGTACTTGGGGAACCCTAACCCTAACCTTAACCCTAACCCTAACCCTAGCTTCAGCCTTATTTCAATGCAAGTCTATGGGGTGAAATTTCAACTTTGTCCTAGAGACATGGGGCCACTTGCTCTTTCATCAGGAGCCCCCAAGAAGCGCCCACAGCAAATTTGGGGCTTCTAGTACTTGAGGAACCCTAACCCTAATTGTAACCCTAACCCTAACCCTAACCCTAGCTTCAGCCTTATTTCAATGCAAGTCTATGGGGTGAAATTTCAACTTTGTCCTAGAGACATGGGGCCACTTGCTCTTTCATCAGGAGCGCCCAAGAAGCGCCCACAGCAAATTTGGGGCTTCTAGTACTTGAGGAACCCTAACCCTAACCGTAACCCTAACCGTAACCCTAACCCTAACCCTAACCCTAGCTTCAGCCTTATTTCAATGCAAGTCTATGGGGTGAAATTTCAACTTTGTCCTAGAGACATGGGGCCACTTGCTCTTTCATCAGGAGCGCCCAAGAAGCGCCCACAGCAAATTTGGGGCTTCTAGTACTTGAGGAACCCTAACCCTAACCGTAACCCTAACCCTAACCCTAACCCTAGCTTCAGCCTTATTTCAATGCAAGTCTATGGGGTGAAATTTCAACTTTGTCCTAGAGACATGGGGCCACTTGCTCTTTCATCAGGAGCGCCCAAGAAGCGCCCACAGCAAATTTGGGGCTTCTAGTACTTGAGGAACCCTAACCCTAACCGTAACCCTAACCCTAACCCTAACCCTAGCTTCAGCCTTATTTCAATGCAAGTCTATGGGGTGAAATTTCAACTTTGTCCTAGAGACATGGGGCCACTTGCTCTTTCATCAGGAGCCCCCAAGAAGCGCCCACAGCAAATTTGGGGCTTCTAGTACTTGGGGAACCCTAACCCTAACCGTAACCCTAACCCTAACCCTAACCCTAGCTTCAGCCTTATTTCAATGCAAGTCTATGGGGTGAAATTTCAACTTTGTCCTAGAGACATGGGGCCACTTGCTCTTTCATCAGGAGCCCCCAAGAAGCGCCCACAGCAAATTTGGGGCTTCTAGTACTTGGGGAACCCTAACCCTAACCGTAACCCTAACCCTAACCCTAACCCTAGCTTCAGCCTTATTTCAATGCAAGTCTATGGGGTGAAATTTCAACTTTGTCCTAGAGACATGGGGCCACTTGCTCTTTCATCAGGAGCGCCCAAGAAGCGCCCACAGCAAATTTGGGGCTTCTAGTACTTGAGGAACCCTAACCCTAACCGTAACCCTAACCCTAACCCTAACCCTAGCTTCAGCCTTATTTCAATGCAAGTCTATGGGGTGAAATTTCAACTTTGTCCTAGAGACATGGGGCCACTTGCTCTTTCATCAGGAGCGCCCAAGAAGCGCCCACAGCAAATTTGGGGCTTCTAGTACTTGAGGAACCCTAACCCTAACCGTAACCCTAACCCTAACCCTAACCCTAGCTTCAGCCTTATTTCAATGCAAGTCTATGGGGTGAAATTTCAACTTTGTCCTAGAGACATGGGGCCACTTGCTCTTTCATCAGGAGCCCCCAAGAAGCGCCCACAGCAAATTTGGGGCTTCTAGTACTTGGGGAACCCTAACCCTAACCGTAACCCTAACCCTAACCCTAACCCTAGCTTCAGCCTTATTTCAATGCAAGTCTATGGGGTGAAATTTCAACTTTGTCCTAGAGACATGGGGCCACTTGCTCTTTCATCAGGAGCCCCCAAGAAGCGCCCACAGCAAATTTGGGGCTTCTAGTACTTGGGGAACCCTAACCCTAACCGTAACCCTAACCCTAACCCTAACCCTAGCTTCAGCCTTATTTCAATGCAAGTCTATGGGGTGAAATTTCAACTTTGTCCTAGAGACATGGGGCCACTTGCTCTTTCATCAGGAGCGCCCAAGAAGCGCCCACAGCAAATTTGGGGCTTCTAGTACTTGAGGAACCCTAACCCTAACCGTAACCCTAACCCTAACCCTAACCCTAGCTTCAGCCTTATTTCAATGCAAGTCTATGGGGTGAAATTTCAACTTTGTCCTAGAGACATGGGGCCACTTGCTCTTTCATCAGGAGCGCCCAAGAAGCGCCCACAGCAAATTTGGGGCTTCTAGTACTTGAGGAACCCTAACCCTAACCGTAACCCTAACCCTAACCCTAACCCTAGCTTCAGCCTTATTTCAATGCAAGTCTATGGGGTGAAATTTCAACTTTGTCCTAGAGACATGGACCCACTTGCTCTTTCATCAGGAGCCCCCAAGAAGCGCCCACAGCAAATTTGGGGCTTCTAGTACTTGGGGAACCCTAACCCTAACCGTAACCCTAACCCTAACCCTAACCCTAGCTTCAGCCTTATTTCAATGCAAGTCTATGGGGTGAAATTTCAACTTTGTCCTAGAGACATGGGGCCACTTGCTCTTTCATCAGGAGCCCCCAAGAAGCGCCCACAGCAAATTTGGGGCTTCTAGTACTTGGGGAACCCTAACCCTAACCGTAACCCTAACCCTAACCCTAACCCTAGCTTCAGCCTTATTTCAATGCAAGTCTATGGGGTGAAATTTCAACTTTGTCCTAGAGACATGGGGCCACTTGCTCTTTCATCAGGAGCGCCCAAGAAGCGCCCACAGCAAATTTGGGGCTTCTAGTACTTGAGGAACCCTAACCCTAACCGTAACCCTAACCCTAACCCTAACCCTAGCTTCAGCCTTATTTCAATGCAAGTCTATGGGGTGAAATTTCAACTTTGTCCTAGAGACATGGGGCCACTTGCTCTTTCATCAGGAGCGCCCAAGAAGCGCCCACAGCAAATTTGGGGCTTCTAGTACTTGAGGAACCCTAACCCTAACCGTAACCCTAACCCTAACCCTAACCCTAGCTTCAGCCTTATTTCAATGCAAGTCTATGGGGTGAAATTTCAACTTTGTCCTAGAGACATGGGGCCACTTGCTCTTTCATCAGGAGCCCCCAAGAAGCGCCCACAGCAAATTTGGGGCTTCTAGTACTTGGGGAACCCTAACCCTAACCGTAACCCTAACCCTAACCCTAACCCTAGCTTCAGCCTTATTTCAATGCAAGTCTATGGGGTGAAATTTCAACTTTGTCCTAGAGACATGGGGCCACTTGCTCTTTCATCAGGAGCGCCCAAGAAGCGCCCACAGCAAATTTGGGGCTTCTAGTACTTGAGGAACCCTAACCCTAACCGTAACCCTAACCCTAACCCTAACCCTAGCTTCAGCCTTATTTCAATGCAAGTCTATGGGGTGAAATTTCAACTTTGTCCTAGAGACATGGGGCCACTTGCTCTTTCATCAGGAGCGCCCAAGAAGCGCCCACAGCAAATTTGGGGCTTCTAGTACTTGAGGAACCCTAACCCTAACCGTAACCCTAACCCTAACCCTAACCCTAGCTTCAGCCTTATTTCAATGCAAGTCTATGGGGTGAAATTTCAACTTTGTCCTAGAGACATGGGGCCACTTGCTCTTTCATCAGGAGCCCCCAAGAAGCGCCCACAGCAAATTTGGGGCTTCTAGTACTTGGGGAACCCTAACCCTAACCGTAACCCTAACCCTAACCCTAACCCTAGCTTCAGCCTTATTTCAATGCAAGTCTATGGGGTGAAATTTCAACTTTGTCCTAGAGACATGGGGCCACTTGCTCTTTCATCAGGAGCCCCCAAGAAGCGCCCACAGCAAATTTGGGGCTTCTAGTACTTGGGGAACCCTAACCCTAACCGTAACCCTAACCCTAACCCTAACCCTAGCTTCAGCCTTATTTCAATGCAAGTCTATGGGGTGAAATTTCAACTTTGTCCTAGAGACATGGGGCCACTTGCTCTTTCATCAGGAGCGCCCAAGAAGCGCCCACAGCAAATTTGGGGCTTCTAGTACTTGAGGAACCCTAACCCTAACCGTAACCCTAACCCTAACCCTAACCCTAGCTTCAGCCTTATTTCAATGCAAGTCTATGGGGTGAAATTTCAACTTTGTCCTAGAGACATGGGGCCACTTGCTCTTTCATCAGGAGCGCCCAAGAAGCGCCCACAGCAAATTTGGGGCTTCTAGTACTTGAGGAACCCTAACCCTAACCGTAACCCTAACCCTAACCCTAACCCTAGCTTCAGCCTTATTTCAATGCAAGTCTATGGGGTGAAATTTCAACTTTGTCCTAGAGACATGGGGCCACTTGCTCTTTCATCAGGAGCCCCCAAGAAGCGCCCACAGCAAATTTGGGGCTTCTAGTACTTGGGGAACCCTAACCCTAACCGTAACCCTAACCCTAACCCTAACCCTAGCTTCAGCCTTATTTCAATGCAAGTCTATGGGGTGAAATTTCAACTTTGTCCTAGAGACATGGGGCCACTTGCTCTTTCATCAGGAGCGCCCAAGAAGCGCCCACAGCAAATTTGGGGCTTCTAGTACTTGAGGAACCCTAACCCTAACTGTAACCCTAACCCTAACCCTAACCCTAGCTTCAGCCTTATTTCAATGCAAGTCTATGGGGTGAAATTTCAACTTTGTCCTAGAGACATGGGGCCACTTGCTCTTTCATCAGGAGCGCCCAAGAAGCGCCCACAGCAAATTTGGGGCTTCTAGTACTTGAGGAACCCTAACCCTAACCGTAACCCTAACCCTAACCCTAACCCTAGCTTCAGCCTTATTTCAATGCAAGTCTATGGGGTGAAATTTCAACTTTGTCCTAGAGACATGGGGCCACTTGCTCTTTCATCAGGAGCGCCCAAGAAGCGCCCACAGCAAATTTGGGGCTTCTAGTACTTGAGGAACCCTAACCCTAACCGTAACCCTAACCCTAACCCTAACCCTAGCTTCAGCCTTATTTCAATGCAAGTCTATGGGGTGAAATTTCAACTTTGTCCTAGAGACATGGGGCCACTTGCTCTTTCATCAGGAGCCCCCAAGAAGCGCCCACAGCAAATTTGGGGCTTCTAGTACTTGGGGAACCCTAACCCTAACCGTAACCCTAACCCTAACCCTAACCCTAGCTTCAGCCTTATTTCAATGCAAGTCTATGGGGTGAAATTTCAACTTTGTCCTAGAGACATGGGGCCACTTGCTCTTTCATCAGGAGCCCCCAAGAAGCGCCCACAGCAAATTTGGGGCTTCTAGTACTTGGGGAACCCTAACCCTAACCGTAACCCTAACCCTAACCCTAACCCTAGCTTCAGCCTTATTTCAATGCAAGTCTATGGGGTGAAATTTCAACTTTGTCCTAGAGACATGGGGCCACTTGCTCTTTCATCAGGAGCGCCCAAGAAGCGCCCACAGCAAATTTGGGGCTTCTAGTACTTGAGGAACCCTAACCCTAACCGTAACCCTAACCCTAACCCTAACCCTAGCTTCAGCCTTATTTCAATGCAAGTCTATGGGGTGAAATTTCAACTTTGTCCTAGAGACATGGGGCCACTTGCTCTTTCATCAGGAGCACCCAAGAAGTGCCCACAGCAAATTTGGGGCTTCTAGTACTTGAGGAACCCTAACCCTAACCGTAACCCTAACCCTAACCCTAACCCTAGCTTCAGCCTTATTTCAATGCAAGTCTATGGGGTGAAATTTCAACTTTGTCCTAGAGACATGGGGCCACTTGCTCTTTCATCAGGAGCCCCCAAGAAGCGCCCACAGCAAATTTGGGGCTTCTAGTACTTGGGGAACCCTAACCCTAACCGTAACCCTAACCCTAACCCTAACCCTAGCTTCAGCCTTATTTCAATGCAAGTCTATGGGGTGAAATTTCAACTTTGTCCTAGAGACATGGGGCCACTTGCTCTTTCATCAGGAGCCCCCAAGAAGCGCCCACAGCAAATTTGGGGCTTCTAGTACTTGGGGAACCCTAACCCTAACCGTAACCCTAACCCTAACCCTAACCCTAGCTTCAGCCTTATTTCAATGCAAGTCTATGGGGTGAAATTTCAACTTTGTCCTAGAGACATGGGGCCACTTGCTCTTTCATCAGGAGCGCCCAAGAAGCGCCCACAGCAAATTTGGGGCTTCTAGTACTTGAGGAACCCTAACCCTAACCCTAACCCTAACCCTAACCCTAGCTTCAGCCTTATTTCAATGCAAGTCTATGGGGTAAAATTTCAACTTTGTCCTAGAGACATGGGGCCACTTGCTCTTTCATCAGGAGCGCCCAAGAAGCGCCCACAGCAAATTTGGGGCTTCTAGTACTTGAGGAACCCTAACCCTAACCGTAACCCTAACCCTAACCCTAACCCTAGCTTCAGCCTTATTTCAATGCAAGTCTATGGGGTGAAATTTCAACTTTGTCCTAGAGACATGGGGCCACTTCCTCTTTCATCAGGAGCCCCCAAGAAGCGCCCACAGCAAATTTGGGGCTTCTAGTACTTGAGGAACCCTAACCCTAACCGTAACCCTAACCCTAACCCTACCCCTAGCTTCAGCCTTATTTCAATGCAAGTCTATGGGGTGAAATTTCAACTTTGTCCTAGAGACATGGGGCCACTTGCTCTTTCATCAGGAGCCCCCAAGAAGCGCCCACAGCAAATTTGGGGCTTCTAGTACTTGGGGAACCCTAACCCTAACCGTAACCCTAACCCTAACCCTAACCCTAGCTTCAGCCTTATTTCAATGCAAGTCTATGGGGTGAAATTTCAACTTTGTCCTAGAGACATGGGGCCACTTGCTCTTTCATCAGGAGCCCCCAAGAAGCGCCCACAGCAAATTTGGGGCTTCTAGTACTTGAGGAACCCTAACCCTAACCGTAACCCTAACCCTAACCCTAACCCTAGCTTCAGCCTTATTTCAATGCAAGTCTATGGGGTGAAATTTCAACTTTGTCCTAGAGACATGGGGCCACTTGCTCTTTCATCAGGAGCCCCCAAGAAGCGCCCACAGCAAATTTGGGGCTTCTAGTACTTGAGGAACCCTAACCCTAACCGTAACCCTAACCCTAACCCTAACCCTAGCTTCAGCCTTATTTCAATGCAAGTCTATGGGGTGAAATTTCAACTTTGTCCTAGAGACATGGGGCCACTTGCTCTTTCATCAGGAGCGCCCAAGAAGCGCCCACAGCAAATTTGGGGCTTCTAGTACTTGAGGAACCCTAACCCTAACCGTAACCCTAACCCTAACCCTAACCCTAGCTTCAGCCTTATTTCAATGCAAGTCTATGGGGTGAAATTTCAACTTTGTCCTAGAGACATGGGGCCACTTGCTCTTTCATCAGGAGCCCCCAAGAAGCGCCCACAGCAAATTTGGGGCTTCTAGTACTTGAGGAACCCTAACCCTAACCCTAACCCTAACCCTAACCCTAGCTTCAGCCTTATTTCAATGCAAGTCTATGGGGTGAAATTTCAACTTTGTCCTAGAGACATGGGGCCACTTGCTCTTTCATCAGGAGCGCCCAAGAAGCGCCCACAGCAAATTTGGGGCTTCTAGTACTTGAGGAACCCTAACCCTAACCGTAACCCTAACCCTAACCCTAACCCTAGCTTCAGCCTTATTTCAATGCAAGTCTATGGGGTGAAATTTCAACTTTGTCCTAGAGACATGGGGCCACTTGCTCTTTCATCAGGAGCGCCCAAGAAGCGCCCACAGCAAATTTGGGGCTTCTAGTACTTGAGGAACCCTAACCCTAACCGTAACCCTAACCCTAACCCTAACCCTAGCTTCAGCCTTATTTCAATGCAAGTCTATGGGGTGAAATTTCAACTTTGTCCTAGAGACATGGGGCCACTTGCTCTTTCATCAGGAGCCCCCAAGAAGCGCCCACAGCAAATTTGGGGCTTCTAGTACTTGGGGAACCCTAACCCTAACCGTAACCCTAACCCTAACCCTAACCCTAGCTTCAGCCTTATTTCAATGCAAGTCTATGGGGTGAAATTTCAACTTTGTCCTAGAGACATGGGGCCACTTGCTCTTTCATCAGGAGCGCCCAAGAAGCGCCCACAGCAAATTTGGGGCTTCTAGTACTTGGGGAACCCTAACCCTAACCGTAACCCTAACCCTAACCCTAACCCTAGCTTCAGCCTTATTTCAATGCAAGTCTATGGGGTGAAATTTCAACTTTGTCCTAGAGACATGGGGCCACTTGCTCTTTCATCAGGAGCCCCCAAGAAGCGCCCACAGCAAATTTGGGGCTTCTAGTACTTGGGGAACCCTAACCCTAACCGTAACCCTAACCCTAACCCTAGCTTCAGCCTTATTTCAATGCAAGTCTATGGGGTGAAAGTTCAACTTTGTCCTAGAGACATGGGGCCACTTGCTCTTTCATCAGGAGCCCCCAAGAAGCGCCCACAGCAAATTTGGGGCTTCTAGTACTTGAGGAACCCTAACCCTAACCGTAACCCTAACCCTAACCCTAACCCTAGCTTCAGCCTTATTTCAATGCAAGTCTATGGGGTGAAATTTCAACTTTGTCCTAGAGACATGGGGCCACTTGCTCTTTCATCAGGAGCGCCCAAGAAGCGCCCACAGCAAATTTGGGGCTTCTAGTACTTGAGGAACCCTAACCCTAACCGTAACCCTAACCCTAACCCTAACCCTAGCTTCAGCCTTATTTCAATGCAAGTCTATGGGGTGAAATTTCAACTTTGTCCTAGAGACATGGGGCCACTTGCTCTTTCATCAGGAGCCCCCAAGAAGCGCCCACAGCAAATTTGGGGCTTCTAGTACTTGAGGAACCCTAACCCTAACCGTAACCCTAACCCTAACCCTAACCCTAGCTTCAGCCTTATTTCAATGCAAGTCTATGGGGTGAAATTTCAACTTTGTCCTAGAGACATGGGGCCACTTGCTCTTTCATCAGGAGCGCCCAAGAAGCGCCCACAGCAAATTTGGGGCTTCTAGTACTTAAGGAACCCTAACCCTAACCGTAACCCTAACCCTAACCCTAACCCTAGCTTCAGCCTTATTTCAATGCAAGTCTATGGGGTGAAATTTCAACTTTGTCCTAGGGACATGGGGCCACTTGCTCTTTCATCAGGAGCGCCCAAGAAGCGCCCACAGCAAATTTGGGGCTTCTAGTACTTGAGGAACCCTAACCCTAACCGTAACCCTAACCCTAGCTTCAGCCTTATTTCAATGCAAGTCTATGGGGTGAAATTTCAACTTTGTCCTAGAGACATGGGGCCACTTGCTCTTTCATCAGGAGCCCCCAAGAAGCGCCCACAGCAAATTTGGGGCTTCTAGTACTTGGGGAACCCTAACCCTAACCGTAACCCTAACCCTAACCCTAACCCTAGCTTCAGCCTTATTTCAATGCAAGTCTATGGGGTGAAATTTCAACTTTGTCCTAGAGACATGGGGCCACTTGCTCTTTCATCAGGAGCGCCCAAGAAGCGCCCACAGCAAATTTGGGGCTTCTAGTACTTGAGGAACCCTAACCCTAACCGTAACCCTAACCCTAACCCTAACCCTAGCTTCAGCCTTATTTCAATGCAAGTCTATGGGGTGAAATTTCAACTTTGTCCTAGAGACATGGGGCCACTTGCTCTTTCATCAGGAGCGCCCAAGAAGCGCCCACAGCAAATTTGGGGCTTCTAGTACTTGAGGAACCCTAACCCTAACCGTAACCCTAACCCTAACCCTAACCCTAACCCTAGCTTCAGCCTTATTTCAATGCAAGTCTATGGGGTGAAATTTCAACTTTGTCCTAGAGACATGGGGCCACTTGCTCTTTCATCAGGAGCCCCCAAGAAGCGCCCACAGCAAATTTGGGGCTTCTAGTACTTGAGGAACCCTAACCCTAATCGTAACCCTAACCCTAACCCTAACCCTAGCTTCAGCCTTATTTCAATGCAAGTCTATGGGGTGAAAGTTCAACTTTGTCCTAGAGACATGGGGCCACTTGCTCTTTCATCAGGAGCCCCCAAGAAGCGCCCACAGCAAATTTGGGGCTTCTAGTACTTGAGGAACCCTAACCCTAACCGTAACCCTAACCCTAACCCTAACCCTAGCTTCAGCTTTATTTCAATGCAAGTCTATGGGGTGAAATTTCAACTTTGTCCTAGAGACATGGGGCCACTTGCTCTTTCATCAGGAGCCCCCAAGAAGCGCCCACAGCAAATTTGGGGCTTCTAGTACTTGAGGAACCCTAACCCTAACTTTAACCCTAACCCTAACCCTAACCGTAGCTTCAGCCTTATTTCAATGCAAGTCTCTGGGGTGAAATTTCAACTTTGTCCTAGAGACATGGGGCCACTTGCTCTTTCATCAGGAGCCCCCAAGAAGCGCCCACAGCGAATTTGGGGCTTCTAGTACTTGAGGAACCCTAACCCTAACTTTAACCCTAACCCTAACCCTAACCCTAGATTCAGACTTATTTCAATGCAAGTCTATGGGGTGAAATTTCAACTTTGTCCTAGAGACATGGGGCCACTTGCTCTTTCATCAGGAGCCCCCAAGAAGCGCCCACAGCAAATTTGGGGCTTCTAGTACTTGAGGAACCCTAACCCTAACCGTAACCCTAACCCTAACCCTAACCCTAGCTTCAGCCTTATTTCAATGCAAGTCTATGGGGTGAAATTTCAACTTTGTCCTAGAGACATGGGGCCACTTGCTCTTTCATCAGGAGCGCCCAAGAAGCGCCCACAGCAAATTTGGGGCTTCTAGTACTTGAGGAACCCTAACCCTAACCGTAACCCTAACCCTAACCCTAACCCTAGCTTCAGCCTTATTTCAATGCAAGTCTATGGGGTGAAATTTCAACTTTGTCCTAGAGACATGGGGCCACTTGCTCTTTCATCAGGAGCGCCCAAGAAGCGCCCACAGCAAATTTGGGGCTTCTAGTACTTGAGGAACCCTAACCCTAACTGTAACCCTAACCCTAACCCTAACCCTAGCTTCAGCCTTATTTCAATGCAAGTCTATGGGGTGAAATTTCAACTTTGTCCTAGAGACATGGGGCCACTTGCTCTTTCATCAGGAGCCCCCAAGAAGCGCCCACAGCAAATTTGGGGCTTCTAGTACTTGGGGAACCCTAACCCTAACCTTAACCCTAACCCTAACCCTAACCCTAACCCTAGCTTCAGCCTTATTTCAATGCAAGTCTATGGGGTGAAATTTCAACTTTGTCCTAGAGACATGGGGCCACTTGCTCTTTCATCAGGAGCCCCCAAGAAGCGCCCACAGCAAATTTGGGGCTTCTAGTACTTGGGGAACCCTAACCCTAACCGTAACCCTAACCCTAACCCTAACCCTAGCTTCAGCCTTATTTCAATGCAAGTCTATGGGGTGAAATTTCAACTTTGTCCTAGAGACATGGGGCCACTTGCTCTTTCATCAGGAGCCCCCAAGAAGCGCCCACAGCAAATTTGGGGCTTCTAGTACTTGGGGAACCCTAACCCTAACCTTAACCCTAACCCTAACCCTAACCCTAACCCTAGCTTCAGCCTTATTTCAATGCAAGTCTATGGGGTGAAATTTCAACTTTGTCCTAGAGACATGGGGCCACTTGCTCTTTCATCAGGAGCCCCCAAGAAGCGCCCACAGCAAATTTGGGGCTTCTAGTACTTGGGGAACCCTAACCCTAACCGTAACCCTAACCCTAACCCTAACCCTAGCTTCAGCCTTATTTCAATGCAAGTCTATGGGGTGAAATTTCAACTTTGTCCTAGAGACATGGGGCCACTTGCTCTTTCATCAGGAGCCCCCAAGAAGCGCCCACAGCAAATTTGGGGCTTCTAGTACTTGAGGAACCCTAACCCTAACCGTAACCCTAACCCTAACCCTAACCCTAGCTTCAGCCTTATTTCAATGCAAGTCTATGGGGTGAAATTTCAACTTTGTCCTAGAGACATGGGGCCACTTGCTCTTTCATCAGGAGCGCCCAAGAAGCGCCCACAGCAAATTTGGGGCTTCTAGTACTTGAGGAACCCTAACCCTAACCGTAACCCTAACCCTAAGCCTAACCCTAGCTTCAGCCTTATTTCAATGCAAGTCTATGGGGTGAAATTTCAACTTTGTCCTAGAGACATGGGGCCACTTGCTCTTTCATCAGGAGCGCCCAAGAAGCGCCCACAGCAAATTTGGGGCTTCTAGTACTTGAGGAACCCTAACCCTAACTGTAACCCTAACCCTAACCCTAACCCTAGCTTCAGCCTTATTTCAATGCAAGTCTATGGGGTGAAATTTCAACTTTGTCCTAGAGACATGGGGCCACTTGCTCTTTCATCAGGAGCCCCCAAGAAGCGCCCACAGCAAATTTGGGGCTTCTAGTACTTGGGGAACCCTAACCCTAACCTTAACCCTAACCCTAACCCTAACCCTAACCCTAGCTTCAGCCTTATTTCAATGCAAGTCTATGGGGTGAAATTTCAACTTTGTCCTAGAGACATGGGGCCACTTGCTCTTTCATCAGGAGCCCCCAAGAAGCGCCCACAGCAAATTTGGGGCTTCTAGTACTTGGGGAACCCTAACCCTAACCGTAACCCTAACCCTAACCCTAACCCTAACCCTAGCTTCAGCCTTATTTCAATGCAAGTCTATGGGGTGAAAGTTCAACTTTGTCCTAGAGACATGGGGCCACTTGCTCTTTCATCAGGAGCCCCCAAGAAGCGCCCACAGCAAATTTGGGGCTTCTAGTACTTGAGGAACCCTAACCCTAACCGTAACCCTAACCCTAACCCTAACCCTAGCTTCAGCCTTATTTCAATGCAAGTCTATGGGGTGAAATTTCAACTTTGTCCTAGAGACATGGGGCCACTTGCTCTTTCATCAGGAGCCCCCAAGAAGCGCCCACAGCAAATTTGGGGCTTCTAGTACTTGAGGAACCCTAACCCTAACCGTAACCCTAACCCTAACCCTAACCCTAACCCTAGCTTCAGCCTTATTTCAATGCAAGTCTATGGGGTGAAATTTCAACTTTGTCCTAGAGACATGGGGCCACTTGCTCTTTCATCAGGAGCCCCCAAGAAGCGCCCACAGCAAATTTGGGGCTTCTAGTACTTGAGGAACCCTAACCCTAACCGTAACCCTAACCCTAACCCTAACCCTAGCTTCAGCCTTATTTCAATGCAAGTCTATGGGGTGAAATTTCAACTTTGTCCTAGAGACATGGGGCCACTTGCTCTTTCATCAGGAGCGCCCAAGAAGCGCCCACAGCAAATTTGGGGCTTCTAGTACTTGAGGAACCCTAACCCTAACCGTAACCCTAACCCTAACCCTAACCCTAGCTTCAGCCTTATTTCAATGCAAGTCTATGGGGTGAAATTTCAACTTTGTCCTAGAGACATGGGGCCACTTGCTCTTTCATCAGGAGCCCCCAAGAAGCGCCCACAGCAAATTTCGGGCTTCTAGTACTTGGGGAACCCTAACCCTAACCGTAACCCTAACCCTAACCCTAACCCTAGCTTCAGCCTTATTTCAATGCAAGTCTATGGGGTGAAATTTCAACTTTGTCCTAGAGACATGGGGCCACTTGCTCTTTCATCAGGAGCGCCCAAGAAGCGCCCACAGCAAATTTGGGGCTTCTAGTACTTGAGGAACCCTAACCCTAACCGTAACCCTAACCCTAACCCTAACCCTAGCTTCAGCCTTATTTCAATGCAAGTCTATGGGGTGAAATTTCAACTTTGTCCTAGAGACATGGGGCCACTTGCTCTTTCATCAGGAGCGCCCAAGAAGCGCCCACAGCAAATTTGGGGCTTCTAGTACTTGAGGAACCCTAACCCTAACCGTAACCCTAACCCTAACCCTAACCCTAGCTTCAGCCTTATTTCAATGCAAGTCTATGGGGTGAAATTTCAACTTTGTCCTAGAGACATGGGGCCACTTGCTCTTTCATCAGGAGCGCCCAAGAAGCGCCCACAGCAAATTTGGGGCTTCTAGTACTTGAGGAACCCTAACCCTAACCGTAACCCTAACCCTAACCCTAACCCTAGCTTCAGCCTTATTTCAATGCAAGTCTATGGGGTGAAATTTCAACTTTGTCCTAGAGACATGGGGCCACTTGCTCTTTCATCAGGAGCCCCCAAGAAGCGCCCACAGCAAATTTGGGGCTTCTAGTACTTGAGGAACCCTAACCCTAACCGTAACCCTAACCCTAACCCTAACCCTAGCTTCAGCCTTATTTCAATGCAAGTCTATGGGGTGAAATTTCAACTTTGTCCTAGAGACATGGGGCCACTTGCTCTTTCATCAGGAGCCCCCAAGAAGCGCCCACAGCAAATTTGGGGCTTCTAGTACTTGAGGAACCCTAACCCTAACCGTAACCCTAACCCTAACCCTAACCCTAGCTTCAGCCTTATTTCAATGCAAGTCTATGGGGTGAAATTTCAACTTTGTCCTAGAGACATGGGGCCACTTGCTCTTTCATCAGGAGCGCCCAAGAAGCGCCCACAGCAAATTTGGGGCTTCTAGTACTTGAGGAACCCTAACCCTAACCGTAACCCTAACCCTAACCCTAACCCTAGCTTCAGCCTTATTTCAATGCAAGTCTATGGGGTGAAATTTCAACTTTGTCCTAGAGACATGGGGCCACTTGCTCTTTCATCAGGAGCCCCCAAGAAGCGCCCACAGCAAATTTGGGGCTTCTAGTACTTGGGGAACCCTAACCCTAACCGTAACCCTAACCCTAACCCTAACCCTAGCTTCAGCCTTATTTCAATGCAAGTCTATGGGGTGAAATTTCAACTTTGTCCTAGAGACATGGGGCCACTTGCTCTTTCATCAGGAGCGCCCAAGAAGCGCCCACAGCAAATTTGGGGCTTCTAGTACTTGAGGAACCCTAACCCTAACCGTAACCCTAACCCTAACCCTAACCCTAGCTTCAGCCTTATTTCAATGCAAGTCTATGGGGTGAAATTTCAACTTTGTCCTAGAGACATGGGGCCACTTGCTCTTTCATCAGGAGCCCCCAAGAAGCGCCCACAGCAAATTTGGGGCTTCTAGTACTTGGGGAACCCTAACCCTAACCGTAACCCTAACCCTAACCCTAACCCTAGCTTCAGCCTTATTTCAATGCAAGTCTATGGGGTGAAATTTCAACTTTGTCCTAGAGACATGGGGCCACTTGCTCTTTCATCAGGAGCGCCCAAGAAGCGCCCACAGCAAATTTGGGGCTTCTAGTACTTGAGGAACCCTAACCCTAACCGTAACCCTAACCCTAACCCTAACCCTAGCTTCAGCCTTATTTCAATGCAAGTCTATGGGGTGAAATTTCAACTTTGTCCTAGAGACATGGGGCCACTTGCTCTTTCATCAGGAGCCCCCAAGAAGCGCCCACAGCAAATTTGGGGCTTCTAGTACTTGGGGAACCCTAACCCTAACCGTAACCCTAACCCTAACCCTAACCCTAGCTTCAGCCTTATTTCAATGCAAGTCTATGGGGTGAAATTTCAACTTTGTCCTAGAGACATGGGGCCACTTGCTCTTTCATCAGGAGCGCCCAAGAAGCGCCCACAGCAAATTTGGGGCTTCTAGTACTTGAGGAACCCTAACCCTAACCGTAACCCTAACCCTAACCCTAACCCTAGCTTCAGCCTTATTTCAATGCAAGTCTATGGGGTGAAATTTCAACTTTGTCCTAGAGACATGGGGCCACTTGCTCTTTCATCAGGAGCCCCCAAGAAGCGCCCACAGCAAATTTGGGGCTTCTAGTACTTGGGGAACCCTAACCCTAACCGTAACCCTAACCCTAACCCTAACCCTAGCTTCAGCCTTATTTCAATGCAAGTCTATGGGGTGAAATTTCAACTTTGTCCTAGAGACATGGGGCCACTTGCTCTTTCATCAGGAGCGCCCAAGAAGCGCCCACAGCAAATTTGGGGCTTCTAGTACTTGAGGAACCCTAACCCTAACCGTAACCCTAACCCTAACCCTAACCCTAGCTTCAGCCTTATTTCAATGCAAGTCTATGGGGTGAAATTTCAACTTTGTCCTAGAGACATGGGGCCACTTGCTCTTTCATCAGGAGCCCCCAAGAAGCGCCCACAGCAAATTTGGGGCTTCTAGTACTTGGGGAACCCTAACCCTAACCGTAACCCTAACCCTAACCCTAACCCTAGCTTCAGCCTTATTTCAATGCAAGTCTATGGGGTGAAATTTCAACTTTGTCCTAGAGACATGGGGCCACTTGCTCTTTCATCAGGAGCCCCCAAGAAGCGCCCACAGCAAATTTGGGGCTTCTAGTACTTGAGGAACCCTAACCCTAACCGTAACCCTAACCCTAACCCTAACCCTAACCCTAGCTTCAACCTTATTTCAATGCAAGTCTATGGGGTGAAATTTCAACTTTGTCCTAGAGACATGGGGCCACTTGCTCTTTCATCAGGAGCCCCCAAGAAGCGCCCACAGCAAATTTGGGGCTTCTAGTACTTGGGGAACCCTAACCCTAACCGTAACCCTAACCCTAACCCTAACCCTAACCCTAGCTTCAGCCTTATTTCAATGCAAGTCTATGGGGTGAAAGTTCAACTTTGTCCTAGAGACATGGGGCCACTTGCTCTTTCATCAGGAGCCCCCAAGAAGCGCCCACAGCAAATTTGGGGCTTCTAGTACTTGAGGAACCCTAACCCTAATCGTAACCCTAACCCTAACCCTAACCCTAGCTTCAGCCTTATTTCAATGCAAGTCTATGGGGTGAAAGTTCAACTTTGTCCTAGAGACATGGGGCCACTTGCTCTTTCATCAGGAGCCCCCAAGAAGCGCCCACAGCAAATTTGGGGCTTCTAGTACTTGAGGAACCCTAACCCTAACCGTAACCCTAACCCTAACCCTAACCCTAGCTTCAGCCTTATTTCAATGCAAGTCTATGGGGTGAAATTTCAACTTTGTCCTAGAGACATGGGGCCACTTGCTCTTTCATCAGGAGCCCCCAAGAAGCGCCCACAGCAAATTTGGGGCTTCTAGTACTTGAGGAACCCTAACCCTAACCGTAACCCTAACCCTAACCCTAACCCTAGCTTCAGCCTTATTTCAATGCAAGTCTATGGGGTGAAATTTCAACTTTGTCCTAGAGACATGGGGCCACTTGCTCTTTCATCAGGAGCCCCCAAGAAGCGCCCACAGCAAATTTGGGGCTTCTAGTACTTGAGGAACCCTAACCCTAACCGTAACCCTAACCCTAACCCTAACCCTAGCTTCAGCCTTATTTCAATGCAAGTCTATGGGGTGAAATTTCAACTTTGTCCTAGAGACATGGGGCCACTTGCTCTTTCATCAGGAGCCCCCAAGAAGCGCCCACAGCAAATTTGGGGCTTCTAGTACTTGAGGAACCCTAACCCTAACCGTAACCCTAACCCTAACCCTAACCCTAACCCTAGCTTCAGCCTTATTTCATTGCAAGTCTATGGGGTGAAATTTCAACTTTGTCCTAGAGACATGGGGCCACTTGCTCTTTCATCAGGAGCCCCCAAGAAGCGCCCACAGCAAATTTGGGGCTTCTAGTACTTGAGGAACCCTAACCCTAACCGTAACCCTAACCCTAACCCTAACCCTAGCTTCAGCCTTATTTCAATGCAAGTCTATGGGGTGAAATTTCAACTTTGTCCTAGAGACATGGGGCCACTTGCTCTTTCATCAGGAGCCCCCAAGAAGCGCCCACAGCAAATTTGGGGCTTCTAGTACTTGAGGAACCCTAACCCTAACCGTAACCCTAACCCTAACCCTAACCCTAGCTTCAGCCTTATTTCAATGCAAGTCTATGGGGTGAAATTTCAACTTTGTCCTAGAGACATGGGGCCACTTGCTCTTTCATCAGGAGCCCCCAAGAAGCGCCCACAGCAAATTTGGGGCTTCTAGTACTTGAGGAACCCTAACCCTAACCGTAACCCTAACCCTAACCCTAACCCTAGCTTCAGCCTTATTTCAATGCAAGTCTATGGGGTGAAATTTCAACTTTGTCCTAGAGACATGGGGCCACTTGCTCTTTCATCAGGAGCCCCCAAGAAGCGCCCACAGCAAATTTGGGGCTTCTAGTACTTGAGGAACCCTAACCCTAATCGTAACCCTAACCCTAACCCTAACCCTAGCTTCAGCCTTATTTCAATGCAAGTCTATGGGGTGAAAGTTCAACTTTGTCCTAGAGACATGGGGCCACTTGCTCTTTCATCAGGAGCCCCCAAGAAGCGCCCACAGCAAATTTGGGGCTTCTAGTACTTGAGGAACCCTAACCCTAACCGTAACCCTAACCCTAACCCTAACCCTAGCTTCAGCCTTATTTCAATGCAAGTCTATGGGGTGAAATTTCAACTTTGTCCTAGAGACATGGGGCCACTTGCTCTTTCATCAGGAGCCCCAAGAAGCGCCCACAGCAAATTTGGGGCTTCTAGTACTTGAGGAACCCTAACCCTAACCGTAACCCTAACCCTAACCCTAACACTAGCTTCAGCCTTATTTCAATGCAAGTCTATGGGGTGAAATTTCAACTTTGTCCTAGAGACATGGGGCCACTTGCTCTTTCATCAGGAGCCCCCAAATTTGGGGCTTCTAGTACTTGAGGAACCCTAACCCTAACCGTAACCCTAACCCTAACCCTAACCCTAGCTTCAGCCTTATTTCAATGCAAGTCTATGGGGTGAAATTTCAACTTTGTCCTAGAGACATGGGGCCACTTGCTCTTTCATCAGGAGCCCCCAAGAAGCGCCCACAGCAAATTTGGGGCTTCTAGTACTTGAGGAACCCTAACCCTAACCGTAACCCTAACCCTAACCCTAACCCTAGCTTCAGCCTTATTTCAATGCAAGTCTATGGGGTGAAATTTCAACTTTGTCCTAGAGACATGGGGCCACTTGCTCTTTCATCAGGAGCGCCCAAGAAGCGCCCACAGCAAATTTGGGGCTTCTAGTACTTGAGGAACCCTAACCCTAACCGTAACCCTAACCCTAACCCTAACCCTAGCTTCAGCCTTATTTCAATGCAAGTCTATGGGGTGAAATTTCAACTTTGTCCTAGAGACATGGGGCCACTTGCTCTTTCATCAGGAGCGCCCAAGAAGCGCCCACAGCAAATTTGGGGCTTCTAGTACTTGAGGAACCCTAACCCTAACTGTAACCCTAACCCTAACCCTAACCCTAGCTTCAGCCTTATTTCAATGCAAGTCTATGGGGTGAAATTTCAACTTTGTCCTAGAGACATGGGGCCACTTGCTCTTTCATCAGGAGCCCCCAAGAAGCGCCCACAGCAAATTTGGGGCTTCTAGTACTTGGGGAACCCTAACCCTAACCGTAACCCTAACCCTAACCCTAACCCTAACCCTAGCTTCAGCCTTATTTCAATGCAAGTCTATGGGGTGAAATTTCAACTTTGTCCTAGAGACATGGGGCCACTTGCTCTTTCATCAGGAGCCCCCAAGAAGCGCCCACAGCAAATTTGGGGCTTCTAGTACTTGAGGAACCCTAACCCTAACCGTAACCCTAACCCTAACCCTAACCCTAGCTTCAGCCTTATTTCAATGCAAGTCTATGGGGTGAAATTTCAACTTTGTCCTAGAGACATGGGGCCACTTGCTCTTTCATCAGGAGCCCCCAAGAAGCGCCCACAGCAAATTTGGGGCTTCTAGTACTTGAGGAACCCTAACCCTAACCGTAACCCTAACCCTAACCCTAACCCTAGCTTCAGCCTTATTTCAATGCAAGTCTATGGGGTGAAAGTTCAACTTTGTCCTAGAGACATGGGGCCACTTGCTCTTTCATCAGGAGCCCCCAAGAAGCGCCCACAGCAAATTTGGGGCTTCTAGTACTTGAGGAACCCTAACCCTAACCGTAACCCTAACCCTAACCCTAACCCTAGCTTCAGCCTTATTTCAATGCAAGTCTATGGGGTGAAATTTCAACTTTGTCCTAGAGACATGGGGCCACTTGCTCTTTCATCAGGAGCCCCCAAGAAGCGCCCACAGCAAATTTGGGGCTTCTAGTACTTGAGGAACCCTAACCCTAACCGTAACCCTAACCCTAACCCTAACCCTAGCTTCAGCCTTATTTCAATGCAAGTCTATGGGGTGAAATTTCAACTTTGTCCTAGAGACATGGGGCCACTTGCTCTTTCATCAGGAGCCCCCAAGAAGCGCCCACAGCAAATTTGGGGCTTCTAGTACTTGAGGAACCCTAACCCTAACCGTAACCCTAACCCTAACCCTAACCCTAGCTTCAGCCTTATTTCAATGCAAGTCTATGGGGTGAAATTTCAACTTTGTCCTAGAGACATGGGGCCACTTGCTCTTTCATCAGGAGCCCCCAAGAAGCGCCCACAGCAAATTTGGGGCTTCTAGTACTTGAGGAACCCTAACCCTAACCGTAACCCTAACCCTAACCCTAACCCTAGCTTCAGCCTTATTTCAATGCAAGTCTATGGGGTGAAATTTCAACTTTGTCCTAGAGACATGGGGCCACTTGCTCTTTCATCAGGAGCGCCCAAGAAGCGCCCACAGCAAATTTGGGGCTTCTAGTACTTGAGGAACCCTAACCCTAACCGTAACCCTAACCCTAACCCTAACCCTAGCTTCAGCCTTATTTCAATGCAAGTCTATGGGGTGAAATTTCAACTTTGTCCTAGAGACATGGGGCCACTTGCTCTTTCATCAGGAGCGCCCAAGAAGCGCCCACAGCAAATTTGGGGCTTCTAGTACTTGAGGAACCCTAACCCTAACCTGTAACCCTAACCCTAACCCTAACCCTAGCTTCAGCCTTATTTCAATGCAAGTCTATGGGGTGAAATTTCAACTTTGTCCTAGAGACATGGGGCCACTTGCTCTTTCATCAGGAGCGCCCAAGAAGCGCCCACAGCAAATTTGGGGCTTCTAGTACTTGAGGAACCCTAACCCTAACCGTAACCCTAACCCTAACCCTAACCCTAGCTTCAGCCTTATTTCAATGCAAGTCTATGGGGTGAAATTTCAACTTTGTCCTAGAGACATGGGGCCACTTGCTCTTTCATCAGGAGCCCCCAAGAAGCGCCCACAGCAAATTTGGGGCTTCTAGTACTTGAGGAACCCTAACCCTAACCGTAACCCTAACCCTAACCCTAACCCTAGCTTCAGCCTTATTTCAATGCAAGTCTATGGGGTGAAATTTCAACTTTGTCCTAGAGACATGGGGCCACTTGCTCTTTCATCAGGAGCCCCCAAGAAGCGCCCACAGCAAATTTGGGGCTTCTAGTACTTGAGGGAACCCTAACCCTAACCGTAACCCTAACCCTAACCCTAACCCTAGCTTCAGCCTTATTTCAATGCAAGTCTATGGGGTGAAATTTCAACTTTGTCCTAGAGACATGGGGCCACTTGCTCTTTCATCAGGAGCCCCCAAGAAGCGCCCACAGCAAATTTGGGGCTTCTAGTACTTGAGGAACCCTAACCCTAACCGTAACCCTAACCCTAACCCTAACCCTAGCTTCAGCCTTATTTCAATGCAAGTCTATGGGGTGAAATTTCAACTTTGTCCTAGAGACATGGGGCCACTTGCTCTTTCATCAGGAGCCCCCAAGAAGCGCCCACAGCAAATTTGGGGCTTCTAGTACTTGAGGAACCCTAACCCTAACCGTAACCCTAACCCTAACCCTAACCCTAGCTTCAGCCTTATTTCAATGCAAGTCTATGGGGTGAAATTTCAACTTTGTCCTAGAGACATGGGGCCACTTGCTCTTTCATCAGGAGCGCCCAAGAAGCGCCCACAGCAAATTTGGGGCTTCTAGTACTTGAGGAACCCTAACCCTAACCGTAACCCTAACCCTAACCCTAACCCTAGCTTCAGCCTTATTTCAATGCAAGTCTATGGGGTGAAATTTCAACTTTGTCCTAGAGACATGGGGCCACTTGCTCTTTCATCAGGAGCGCCCAAGAAGCGCCCACAGCAAATTTGGGGCTTCTAGTACTTGAGGAACCCTAACCCTAACCGTAACCCTAACCCTAACCCTAACCCTAGCTTCAGCCTTATTTCAATGCAAGTCTATGGGGTGAAATTTCAACTTTGTCCTAGAGACATGGGGCCACTTGCTCTTTCATCAGGAGCCCCCAAGAAGCGCCCACAGCAAATTTGGGGCTTCTAGTACTTGAGGAACCCTAACCCTAACCGTAACCCTAACCCTAACCCTAACCCTAGCTTCAGCCTTATTTCAATGCAAGTCTATGGGGTGAAATTTCAACTTTGTCCTAGAGACATGGGGCCACTTGCTCTTTCATCAGGAGCGCCCAAGAAGCGCCCACAGCAAATTTGGGGCTTCTAGTACTTGAGGAACCCTAACCCTAACCGTAACCCTAACCCTAACCCTAACCCTAGCTTCAGCCTTATTTCAATGCAAGTCTATGGGGTGAAATTTCAACTTTGTCCTAGAGACATGGGGCCACTTGCTCTTTCATCAGGAGCCCCCAAGAAGCGCCCACAGCAAATTTGGGGCTTCTAGTACTTGAGGAACCCTAACCCTAACCGTAACCCTAACCCTAACCCTAACCCTAGCTTCAGCCTTATTTCAATGCAAGTCTATGGGGTGAAATTTCAACTTTGTCCTAGAGACATGGGGCCACTTGCTCTTTCATCAGGAGCGCCCAAGAAGCGCCCACAGCAAATTTGGGGCTTCTAGTACTTGAGGAACCCTAACCCTAACCGTAACCCTAACCCTAACCCTAACCCTAGCTTCAGCCTTATTTCAATGCAAGTCTATGGGGTGAAAGTTCAACTTTGTCCTAGAGACATGGGGCCACTTGCTCTTTCATCAGGAGCCCCCAAGAAGCGCCCACAGCAAATTTGGGGCTTCTAGTACTTGAGGAACCCTAACCCTAACCGTAACCCTAACCCTAACCCTAACCCTAGCTTCAGCCTTATTTCAATGCAAGTCTATGGGGTGAAATTTCAACTTTGTCCTAGAGACATGGGGCCACTTGCTCTTTCATCAGGAGCCCCCAAGAAGCGCCCACAGCAAATTTGGGGCTTCTAGTACTTGAGGAACCCTAACCCTAACCGTAACCCTAACCCTAACCCTAACCCTAGCTTCAGCCTTATTTCAATGCAAGTCTATGGGGTGAAAGTTCAACTTTGTCCTAGAGACATGGGGCCACTTGCTCTTTCATCAGGAGCCCCCAAGAAGCGCCCACAGCAAATTTGGGGCTTCTAGTACTTGAGGAACCCTAACCCTAACCGTAACCCTAACCCTAACCCTAACCCTAGCTTCAGCCTTATTTCAATGCAAGTCTATGGGGTGAAAGTTCAACTTTGTCCTAGAGACATGGGGCCACTTGCTCTTTCATCAGGAGCCCCCAAGAAGCGCCCACAGCAAATTTGGGGCTTCTAGTACTTGAGGAACCCTAACCCTAACCGTAACCCTAACCCTAACCCTAACCCTAGCTTCAGCCTTATTTCAATGCAAGTCTATGGGGTGAAAGTTCAACTTTGTCCTAGAGACATGGGGCCACTTGCTCTTTCATCAGGAGCCCCCAAGAAGCGCCCACAGCAAATTTGGGGCTTCTAGTACTTGAGGAACCCTAACCCTAACCGTAACCCTAACCTAACCCTAACCCTAGCTTCAGCCTTATTTCAATGCAAGTCTATGGGGTGAAAGTTCAACTTTGTCCTAGAGACATGGGGCCACTTGCTCTTTCATCAGGAGCCCCCAAGAAGCGCCCACAGCAAATTTGGGGCTTCTAGTACTTGAGGAACCCTAACCCTAACCGTAACCCTAACCCTAACCCTAACCCTAACCCTAGCTTCAGCCTTATTTCAATGCAAGTCTATGGGGTGAAATTTCAACTTTGTCCTAGAGACATGGGGCCACTTGCTCTTTCATCAGGAGCCCCCAAGAAGCGCCCACAGCAAATTTGGGGCTTCTAGTACTTGAGGAACCCTAACCCTAACCGTAACCCTAACCCTAACCTACCCTAACCCTAGCTTCAGCCTTATTTCAATGCAAGTCTATGGGGTGAAATTTCAACTTTGTCCTAGAGACATGGGGCCACTTGCTCTTTCATCAGGAGCCCCCAAGAAGCGCCCACAGCAAATTTGGGGCTTCTAGTACTTGAGGAACCCTAACCCTAACCGTAACCCTAACCCTAACCCTAACCCTAGCTTCAGCCTTATTTCAATGCAAGTCTATGGGGTGAAAGTTCAACTTTGTCCTAGAGACATGGGGCCACTTGCTCTTTCATCAGGAGCCCCCAAGAAGCGCCCACAGCAAATTTGGGGCTTCTAGTACTTGAGGAACCCTAACCCTAACCGTAACCCTAACCCTAACCCTAACCCTAGCTTCAGCCTTATTTCAATGCAAGTCTATGGGGTGAAATTTCAACTTTGTCCTAGAGACATGGGGCCACTTGCTCTTTCATCAGGAGCCCCCAAGAAGCGCCCACAGCAAATTTGGGCTTCTAGTACTTGAGGAACCCTAACCCTAACCGTAACCCTAACCCTAACCCTAACCCTAACCCTAGCTTCAGCCTTATTTCAATGCAAGTCTATGGGGTGAAATTTCAACTTTGTCCTAGAGACATGGGGCCACTTGCTCTTTCATCAGGAGCCCCCAAGAAGCGCCCACAGCAAATTTGGGGCTTCTAGTACTTGAGGAACCCTAACCCTAACCGTAACCCTAACCCTAACCTAACCCTAACCCTAGCTTCAGCCTTATTTCAATGCAAGTCTATGGGGTGAAATTTCAACTTTGTCCTAGAGACATGGGGCCACTTGCTCTTTCATCAGGAGCCCCCAAGAAGCGCCCACAGCAAATTTGGGGCTTCTAGTACTTGAGGAACCCTAACCCTAACCGTAACCCTAACCCTAACCCTAACCCTAGCTTCAGCCTTATTTCAATGCAAGTCTATGGGGTGAAATTTCAACTTTGTCCTAGAGACATGGGGCCACTTGCTCTTTCATCAGGAGCGCCCAAGAAGCGCCCACAGCAAATTTGGGGCTTCTAGTACTGAGGAACCCTAACCCTAACCGTAACCCTAACCCTAACCCTAACCCTAGCTTCAGCCTTATTTCAATGCAAGTCTATGGGGTGAAATTTCAACTTTGTCCTAGAGACATGGGGCCACTTGCTCTTTCATCAGGAGCCCCCAAGAAGCGCCCACAGCAAATTTGGGGCTTCTAGTACTTGGGAACCCTAACCCTAACCGTAACCCTAACCCTAACCCTAACCCTAGCTTCAGCCTTATTTCAATGCAAGTCTATGGGGTGAAATTTCAACTTTGTCCTAGAGACATGGGGCCACTTGCTCTTTCATCAGGAGCCCCCAAGAAGCGCCCACAGCAAATTTGGGGCTTCTAGTACTTGAGGAACCCTAACCCTAACCGTAACCCTAACCCTAACCCTAACCCTAACCCTAGCTTCAGCCTTATTTCAATGCAAGTCTATGGGGTGAAATTTCAACTTTGTCCTAGAGACATGGGGCCACTTGCTCTTTCATCAGGAGCCCCCAAGAAGCGCCCACAGCAAATTTGGGGCTTCTAGTACTTGAGGAACCCTAACCCTAACCGTAACCCTAACCCTAACCCTAACCCTAGCTTCAGCCTTATTTCAATGCAAGTCTATGGGGTGAAATTTCAACTTTGTCCTAGAGACATGGGGCCACTTGCTCTTTCATCAGGAGCGCCCAAGAAGCGCCCACAGCAAATTTGGGGCTTCTAGTACTTGAGGAACCCTAACCCTAACCGTAACCCTAACCCTAACCCTAACCCTAGCTTCAGCCTTATTTCAATGCAAGTCTATGGGGTGAAATTTCAACTTTGTCCTAGAGACATGGGGCCACTTGCTCTTTCATCAGGAGCCCCCAAGAAGCGCCCACAGCAAATTTGGGGCTTCTAGTACTTGAGGAACCCTAACCCTAACCGTAACCCTAACCCTAACCCTAACCCTAGCTTCAGCCTTATTTCAATGCAAGTCTATGGGGTGAAATTTCAACTTTGTCCTAGAGACATGGGGCCACTTGCTCTTTCATCAGGAGCCCCCAAGAAGCGCCCACAGCAAATTTGGGGCTTCTAGTACTTGAGGAACCCTAACCCTAACCGTAACCCTAACCCTAACCCTAACCCTAGCTTCAGCCTTATTTCAATGCAAGTCTATGGGGTGAAATTTCAACTTTGTCCTAGAGACATGGGGCCACTTGCTCTTTCATCAGGAGCGCCCCAAGAAGCGCCCACAGCAAATTTGGGGCTTCTAGTACTTGAGGAACCCTAACCCTAACCGTAACCCTAACCCTAACCCTAACCCTAGCTTCAGCCTTATTTCAATGCAAGTCTATGGGGTGAAAGTTCAACTTTGTCCTAGAGACATGGGGCCACTTGCTCTTTCATCAGGAGCCCCCAAGAAGCGCCCACAGCAAATTTGGGGCTTCTAGTACTTGAGGAACCCTAACCCTAACCGTAACCCTAACCCTAACCCTAACCCTAGCTTCAGCCTTATTTCAATGCAAGTCTATGGGGTGAAAGTTCAACTTTGTCCTAGAGACATGGGGCCACTTGCTCTTTCATCAGGAGCCCCCAAGAAGCGCCCACAGCAAATTTGGGGCTTCTAGTACTTGAGGAACCCTAACCCTAACCGTAACCCTAACCCTAACCCTAACCCTAGCTTCAGCCTTATTTCAATGCAAGTCTATGGGGTGAAATTTCAACTTTGTCCTAGAGACATGGGGCCACTTGCTCTTTCATCAGGAGCCCCCAAGAAGCGCCCACAGCAAATTTGGGGCTTCTAGTACTTGGGGAACCCTAACCCTAACCGTAACCCTAACCCTAACCCTAACCCTAGCTTCAGCCTTATTTCAATGCAAGTCTATGGGGTGAAATTTCAACTTTGTCCTAGAGACATGGGGCCACTTGCTCTTTCATCAGGAGCCCCCAAGAAGCGCCCACAGCAAATTTGGGGCTTCTAGTACTTGAGGAACCCTAACCCTAACCGTAACCCTAACCCTAACCCTAACCCTAGCTTCAGCCTTATTTCAATGCAAGTCTATGGGGTGAAATTTCAACTTTGTCCTAGAGACATGGGGCCACTTGCTCTTTCATCAGGAGCCCCCAAGAAGCGCCCACAGCAAATTTGGGGCTTCTAGTACTTGAGGAACCCTAACCCTAACCGTAACCCTAACCCTAACCCTAACCCTAGCTTCAGCCTTATTTCAATGCAAGTCTATGGGGTGAAATTTCAACTTTGTCCTAGAGACATGGGGCCACTTGCTCTTTCATCAGGAGCCCCCAAGAAGCGCCCACAGCAAATTTGGGGCTTCTAGTACTTGAGGAACCCTAACCCTAACCGTAACCCTAACCCTAACCCTAACCCTAGCTTCAGCCTTATTTCAATGCAAGTCTATGGGGTGAAAGTTCAACTTTGTCCTAGAGACATGGGGCCACTTGCTCTTTCATCAGGAGCCCCCAAGAAGCGCCCACAGCAAATTTGGGGCTTCTAGTACTTGAGGAACCCTAACCCTAATCGTAACCCTAACCCTAACCCTAACCCTAGCTTCAGCCTTATTTCAATGCAAGTCTATGGGGTGAAAGTTCAACTTTGTCCTAGAGACATGGGGCCACTTGCTCTTTCATCAGGAGCCCCCAAGAAGCGCCCACAGCAAATTTGGGGCTTCTAGTACTTGAGGAACCCTAACCCTAACCGTAACCCTAACCCTAACCCTAACCCTAGCTTCAGCCTTATTTCAATGCAAGTCTATGGGGTGAAATTTCAACTTTGTCCTAGAGACATGGGGCCACTTGCTCTTTCATCAGGAGCCCCCAAGAAGCGCCCACAGCAAATTTGGGGCTTCTAGTACTTGAGGAACCCTAACCCTAACCGTAACCCTAACCCTAACCCTAACCCTAGCTTCAGCCTTATTTCAATGCAAGTCTATGGGGTGAAATTTCAACTTTGTCCTAGAGACATGGGGCCACTTGCTCTTTCATCAGGAGCCCCCAAGAAGCGCCCACAGCAAATTTGGGGCTTCTAGTACTTGAGGAACCCTAACCCTAACCGTAACCCTAACCCTAACCCTAACCCTAGCTTCAGCCTTATTTCAATGCAAGTCTATGGGGTGAAATTTCAACTTTGTCCTAGAGACATGGGGCCACTTGCTCTTTCATCAGGAGCCCCCAAGAAGCGCCCACAGCAAATTTGGGGCTTCTAGTACTTGAGGAACCCTAACCCTAACCGTAACCCTAACCCTAACCCTAACCCTAGCTTCAGCCTTATTTCAATGCAAGTCTATGGGGTGAAATTTCAACTTTGTCCTAGAGACATGGGGCCACTTGCTCTTTCATCAGGAGCGCCCAAGAAGCGCCCACAGCAAATTTGGGGCTTCTAGTACTTGAGGAACCCTAACCCTAACCGTAACCCTAACCCTAACCCTAACCCTAGCTTCAGCCTTATTTCAATGCAAGTCTATGGGGTGAAATTTCAACTTTGTCCTAGAGACATGGGGCCACTTGCTCTTTCATCAGGAGCCCCCAAGAAGCGCCCACAGCAAATTTGGGGCTTCTAGTACTTGAGGAACCCTAACCCTAACCGTAACCCTAACCCTAACCCTAACCCTAGCTTCAGCCTTATTTCAATGCAAGTCTATGGGGTGAAAGTTCAACTTTGTCCTAGAGACATGGGGCCACTTGCTCTTTCATCAGGAGCCCCCAAGAAGCGCCCACAGCAAATTTGGGGCTTCTAGTACTTGAGGAACCCTAACCCTAACCGTAACCCTAACCCTAACCCTAACCCTAGCTTCAGCCTTATTTCAATGCAAGTCTATGGGGTGAAATTTCAACTTTGTCCTAGAGACATGGGGCCACTTGCTCTTTCATCAGGAGCCCCCAAGAAGCGCCCACAGCAAATTTGGGGCTTCTAGTACTTGAGGAACCCTAACCCTAACCGTAACCCTAACCCTAACCCTAACCCTAGCTTCAGCCTTATTTCAATGCAAGTCTATGGGGTGAAATTTCAACTTTGTCCTAGAGACATGGGGCCACTTGCTCTTTCATCAGGAGCCCCAAGAAGCGCCCACAGCAAATTTGGGGCTTCTAGTACTTGAGGAACCCTAACCCTAACCGTAACCCTAACCCTAACCCTAACCCTAGCTTCAGCCTTATTTCAATGCAAGTCTATGGGGTGAAATTTCAACTTTGTCCTAGAGACATGGGGCCACTTGCTCTTTCATCAGGAGCCCCCAAGAAGCGCCCACAGCAAATTTGGGGCTTCTAGTACTTGAGGAACCCTAACCCTAACCGTAACCCTAACCCTAACCCTAACCCTAGCTTCAGCCTTATTTCAATGCAAGTCTATGGGGTGAAATTTCAACTTTGTCCTAGAGACATGGGGCCACTTGCTCTTTCATCAGGAGCGCCCAAGAAGCGCCCACAGCAAATTTGGGGCTTCTAGTACTTGAGGAACCCTAACCCTAACCGTAACCCTAACCCTAACCCTAACCCTAGCTTCAGCCTTATTTCAATGCAAGTCTATGGGGTGAAATTTCAACTTTGTCCTAGAGACATGGGGCCACTTGCTCTTTCATCAGGAGCCCCCAAGAAGCGCCCACAGCAAATTTGGGGCTTCTAGTACTTGGGGAACCCTAACCCTAACCGTAACCCTAACCCTAACCCTAACCCTAGCTTCAGCCTTATTTCAATGCAAGTCTATGGGGTGAAATTTCAACTTTGTCCTAGAGACATGGGGCCACTTGCTCTTTCATCAGGAGCGCCCAAGAAGCGCCCACAGCAAATTTGGGGCTTCTAGTACTTGAGGAACCCTAACCCTAACCGTAACCCTAACCCTAACCCTAACCCTAGCTTCAGCCTTATTTCAATGCAAGTCTATGGGGTGAAATTTCAACTTTGTCCTAGAGACATGGGGCCACTTGCTCTTTCATCAGGAGCCCCCAAGAAGCGCCCACAGCAAATTTGGGGCTTCTAGTACTTGAGGAACCC